>NC_056727.1:1231791002-1231963502 GCF_019279795.1 Protopterus annectens | reverse complement strand
CAGATCCATAGAACTTCACTAAAACCTGGGTTTCAAAAATTTTCACTGTCAGATATCTGATGGATTAAACAAAGACTTCTTAAAGGAGAAATACAAACACCAATTACCAGTACTAGTCCATTGTGGTCTGGCAATGGAATTGTTGGAAAAATAAGTTAGTCTGTCTGCAAACTCTCTTTAATTCACTTACAAAATTGACATGTTTAACAACAAAACTGGGTACAAATGAATATCTCTTACTTAACAAAGAAAGTTAACCAGAGAAGAGCTGGAAATATTCACCAGCAAGTCTATATTTTCAGGTGCTTAAATGTCCTGATTCTGCAACATGACCCATGATGAAGTCCCATTTTTTTTTTGGTAACGCATTTTGTTTTTTCATCCCTCATTTGTACTTAAAGTGCAATGATTTTCAGGTTGGTTGGAATATTTCAAAATAGATGAGGTGGAGTGCTCAATTCCCACATTAGTATTAGAGGAAGCACTGGTGAACGAATCAAAAGCACCAGACACAGATGGCCTTCAAAAGCATTTCTGCTTACCTCCAGTCCTATCACTAGAGTAGCTACCAGGGCTCTCAGCTTGCCTGGCAAAATGCACCCCATGCTTTAAAGATTTCCAAGTAACTGCGACATTTTTGTTGTAATTTCAATGTTCTTCTTATGTTTTTTAACTTTCTGTCAGCAGTTTCCTTACTTAAGGTCAGAATATGCATGGTCACTGGAGAGATTCAACAGAACAAAGGCTTGCTTTTAGTTGCTTGTAAAGTTAAGAGTAGGTAAATTCTAGACATTTTATTCTTCTAAATATTGTAAAAACATCTTAGAGGCAGCCTGTGGAACCACCCTCCATTGTAACATAAAATATCAGCCTCCAGAAAAATGCCAGACTCTAAATAAACCCTCAAGCCACAAGAGGTAAGAATATTAGCCAAATAACTCTTAGGTGTGTTAGCATGCCAAATATTAGCTCTCTCTTGTTTAGAGTCCTGGGTCATATTATCAAATGCCTGGTATATAGTAACATCTTGATTAAAGCCTGCACCACTAGTTCCTGCCTGTTATGACAAAGTATATATGCGACAGACAGAGAAAGCCAGCCAGTACCCTCTCTATCAACCAGTAACAGTTGATTATGCTGCATGTATTTAAAAAATTGTATTCCACAAAGTAATGAATGGAATCAAGCAAACAGCAACTCCAATATTCCACAAAAATTGCAATGAGTCCCCAGTGTATGGTGAAATAACAGTCCAAATAGAGAAAAAAATCAACACCAGTTTCTTCATGAAATGGATACTTACTCAAGCAACAGACTGTAGTTCCACCTATAAAGGCTTTATCAATGCATTCCGATGCACATAAGATAAAGTAACTATTATATACCAAACAGGCACATGTGAAGATCACATGATCAGCATATCTGCACAAACATATAAGCAAAAAAGGCTCAATTTAAAGGGATCGTTTTCCACAAAAATAAATAAACAAAAAAATTAATAAGAAAAAAAAAATTGCAGGTCAGTCGGGTAAATATTCTGAAGCCTAACAGTACAGCTATAACACTCAAAAGCATAATCTTTGTACAATAATGTGCTAAAACCAAAAACACATTAGGATTCCATTCAAGTCAATGAGGTAGAAACTCAAAAAAACAGATATGACTACAGTACATTAACAGAGTCATTCCTATTGTAAAATAACCTGTCCAATTTAAAAATAATAAAAATTCCATTCAATGCTCCACATTGAGGAAAAACTGGGGGACAAACAACAAAATGAATGCATGTCTAGAAAAATCAAATAAATTCATTTGAAGCAGAAGGAGTAATGCCTCAATGCCAAATTCAAGGCCTCTCCTTTTTATTATGATGTTGGGACATGGTCTCTGTCCAGGTAGTACTCAGTAAGTAGCAATAAAGCTAAATATATATATATATATATATATATATATATATATATATATATATATATGAGGGTATGATAAAAAATGCATGCTAATCATGTTTACAGGCAATATCACGCATATGTTATGCTTCTAAGGGTGAGAAGTTTGCCCCTTATAATGCAGTTACATCTATCAAGTTATTTTGCCAATCTCTCTGACAATTCCAAAAATATCTAATGTCAAACATGCTAGATATATTTTGAAATATAAAATGCTGAATCTTACATGAATGACTACAATAACTACAGTGTCCACATGAGAAACACCATGTTGTGGGTGGTTGGTTATCCAAAAATGTTTAGCAATCTCTTAAAGTTACCCCCTTTTTTAAATTTCCAATTGTGCTAAATTTCTATATATGT
Organism: Protopterus annectens; assembly: GCF_019279795.1. Lineage (NCBI taxonomy): Eukaryota > Metazoa > Chordata > Ceratodontiformes > Protopteridae > Protopterus > Protopterus annectens. The sequence goes on along the minus strand of NC_056727.1, from coordinate 1,231,961,193 downwards.
ATGTATACACACACACATATATATATATATATATATATATATATATATATATATGTGTGTGCGTGTGTGTGTAGAGGCAAAATTTATCCAACTGGGTATCAATCCCAGAAGACTAGAACCATTCTGGACTAAATGCCAATATTTATTTATTTATTTATTTATTTGATCTCCATTTTTCAGTGTCCTATAGCAATACATTTCACGCTTTCAGAAAAGTTCTGTTCTATTTTGCTCCTTGATAGGTCTCTTCTGCAAATTACTGAATTTGTTTGCACAACTTTTATCATTATTGATTTACTTATAATCATTTACTGAAAAGGAACTGAGCATGATCATCCCCCCTCCTGGGCTGTCTCCTTGTCTCTCTCTCTCTGTAGCAGGGTGCAAGAAAGTTGCAGGGTTCACTGAAAACATCCCAAAAGCATACACAGCAGTCTCATTCAATAGGCAGTCTGAGTCCACTCACTCAATCTACCCAACATTTACTTAGGACAAACTGTGTACCACCTCCTCTGACCTTGTGCTTTAAGTAAGTGCTAGGGGCATCCATTATTCGTGTACTTTAGCCTGCATAGTGACTAGTCTGAAGACAAATGTTTAAGTGTCACACTTTGTAAGCAACAGTGCTATAGTCTGTAAACCCTCCTCCACAGACATCCTGCTGGTCAGCTTTTATTCTCTACTTTCTAACAGACACCGATATTTACTCTTACTGCTCGTTTTTTCTCGTACATTTTCTTCACTCCCATTATTTCTGTCTTCCTGTCTTTCTTCAGTGGAACTGCATGCCTTCAAGGAAGTCACCCTTAGTCCCCCTTCCCTTCTTATTTCTCCTTGCCTGAGACGGTTATTAAACCACTTCCAGCTGTCAGCTAGTATTTGTGCACAGTCACCATTGTCTGCACTCAACTGTCTCTTTAGTGTGTTTTCTATAGAAGTTTCCCTTGCAAGCAAATAGATATGTGTGTAACAGTGAAGCTGGTAGTTTGAACACCAGTCAGTGGGCTATATATTTATGTAAAATTATAAATATTATAGCAGTCTAAAACAAAGAACTTTGTCCACTATAATAATGCCATTTTCTTAGACCACAGCTGTCCCATTGGTACTTTCTCCTTTAATTGGGATCCATTTATTATTGTTAGCAGTCCACTGTCTCTATTCCTTAAGTTATCTTTGTGTGTAACCTCTTTCACTTCTAAGCCAGTATTTTTCCAGTGCTACACTCCTGCATTCTGGCTTACTTTTTCTCACTGCTTGCTAATCTGTGGGGTTGGGGTAGCCTTTGGACTTGGCTTTTCAAAGTAAAAAAAAAAAACCTCCACACATTACACAGTTGTTCAAACAGTCAAATGCAGTTTTTACTGTTATCCCCATTAGTCAGGCCAATGTGATATTGTACTAACTCTCCTACTAAAACTGTGCCCTAGAGCAACAAAATCAAGACTTTCATCTACTAGTATAGAGGCTTTTTAATCTGCATTGTTCCTTTTACTTATCTCTCTCACCAGATTTGTGACTGTTTTTCTCTGTTTCTTTGTCAAGTTTTCAACACATTTTGTTCACTCTCACTAATGCTTGGGCTCACTCTGCTCTCCTAGCCCCAATTCTCACCCACCCCCTCCTACTCTACATTTATACTTTCATAGCACCACCCACATATTTCTCAAACCAATACCATCAGTTCCGTCTTGAAGGGAAACAATAGAATTACTCCCAATAGTAACACCCATTACAGTTTACCACCCAAGGCTCTCTCTCAAACAGTCTTAATCCTTGCCCCTTAAAACTATCAAATTACATCTCTACAACCAACCCATTATCCTCCAAAAATGTTCTAAGCTTAATTTACAACAAAGATAAAACCCAAGTTAAATAAGATGCCCTTGACTCAGACTGAGGAGGAATAATAAAATAATCTATTAGTCTTCATCACTAATTATCAAATCCACATCCTTCAAACACTTAGGATGTCAACCAGTCCTCACAAAGAATATAAACATCTATCCCGCCTATCTTTCTCCATAACATCCTATCGCTACAAACAAACCACATCTGATTTCTTTATCTTTAAATATCTCAAAATTAGGTAGAAAAATTTACGACCAAATACCAAACCAAGACCAAAATATAACTGGCTACACTCTTCTCACTATAAAATATCAATTCAAAAAATTAGCAGAGATATTGACCCGAACCCAGATCCCACTCTTCATAAAACCATCAATTCCAACCCCCAGATAAACCAGTTACCTAATACAACTTGGGGAAATAAAAAGAAAAACAGAACACAAACTCACCTTACTAAATATAAACCCAAGAAGCATGTGCGATAAAATCCATGATGTACATGCCTACCTTGCCACATACACTCCTGATAAAGTCATAGTTACTGAAACCTGGTTAAAAAAAGAAATAAAGGATAATGAAATCATGCCCCCCCAGGATACAATATACTCGGGCATTACAGACTAAACAAGCATGTAGCTGGTGTAGCAATCATCTATAAAAATACCTAACCATCACCTTACTACTTCCATAGGAAATACCCACATTTAAACAATGCTGAACGTCTAATAACACTCCTAAAAATAAACAAGAGGAAAACTATATGTTTAACAGCAATTTATACACCACCAGAGAATAACACTGATACTGCTGAAAGCATCCTATATTGGATAGCCCAACAAATTAACCATGAAACTATAATACTTGGAGACTTAAATATAGACTGGCAACTCAAATTCTGCTACCCCCACTGAAGCCATAAACTTCCGACAATTCATAACCTACTAGAATCAATAAAACTTCAGGAAGACACAGCATTAGACTGGATTCTTACTAACAAATCAGACAAACTGACAAAAGTAGGCTGCCTCTCAGACAGCATAAGTGACCACATGCCTACATATGCCATTAGAACTCACCATAACTTAGATAAACATATTATCTATAATCAAATATGAAATACAATAATTTCAGCAACGATATTTCTAATGAAACACTAAAAAAATATAACTGGAATGTACTTAGAACAATGCCACCAGATACTGCTATAGAACACTTTAACAACATAATCTTACAGACCTTAAACAATCTAAAGCTAGCACCAGTATGTAATAAGAGAGCAAAGCCCAGCCCTGCACCATGACTGAAAAAAGAAAAAAAACATGATAAAAAGGGGTAAGGCCTAGAAAACTGGTATAAAAATAGAACTCAAAATGCCTTCCAGCAATTCAGACATCTTCGAAACCTTGGAAAACTCCATGTCAAACAGGATAAGAAAACATACTATACCAAACTACAAGATAAACATAAAATCAACCCAAAATTTTTTGGTCATCACTAAATTAACTAGTCCATCCTAGCACGATCACCACTCCCTCTCTAAAAACAGACAATACAACAGACTATCCTTAAACAGTTTAATTATCTCTTTTAGACATTAATAAATCTGCCCCCTCTCTCTACCCCTACCCAGTCAAAACCATCCATAGCTCTTCAGGTTTAGACCAATACCTACCTCGCTCATAAGGAAGTTGCTCCTTAAACTAAAAATTACTTCCATAGCTATAGATCAACTGCCATCAGACTAACTAAAAATGGCCGCAGAAGTCATTGCCTTCCCTGTGTCCATACTAATTAATAGGTCCATAGCAGAAAGATAAGTCCCATCACTGTGGAAAAAATCATGCACAAAGGCAGCACATCTACATAGTTTAATAACTGCATACCAACAGCGATTCTCTCCCCCCTCTCCAAAATATGCATCCATATGCAGTTGATGCAATACCTAACCTCAAATAACCTACTGTCAGAAACACAACATGCCTTTAGGCCCCAGCACAGCACCAATACTGCTCTACTACATTTTACCAATATAATAAACTAACATAGAAACAAAGACCTGCTTGTGTCCAACATCTTCTTAGACTTTCAAAGGCATTTGATATTATCTCACACCAGCAAATGCTTGTTCGACTATCTTCAATAGGACTTTCACAATACGGCTTGTTGTGGTTTCGTGTTACCTGTCTGGAAGTAACAAGCAGTTAAATGGCAACAAACCTACTCACCCTTTCAACCAGTTACAGCAGGTTGCCTTAGGGCTCTGGGGCCTCTCCTATTTAATATATTTAATAACTAGCATAGTGAGTAGAGGTGTGGAAGTTTAGATCAGTATGCAGATGACTCAGCATTAATATGTGCGGCCTCAACAATAAATAAGCTACAAGGCATTACCTAAAAATAGTTCTTCTCTGTAGAAAGCTGGTTCAAAGAATCAACCCTCCTACTCAACCCCAAGAAAACCAAGTTAAAGATTTTTTACCTCAAAAAGTTGTCAAAATCAAAAACAATCTTTTACCATGAAGTCAGCAAATAATACTGTCATTGAACCTGTAACTCACAGTAAACATCTAGGCTTTATAACAGATGACAATATGACCAGCATATACTGAGCACCATTAAATCTACACATCAGAAACTAGGTTCCCTTTATAGGATCAAAGGATTCCTTACAGATACTGCAAGTAAAACTCTAGCCATTACCTTCTAACTGCCAACTCTCATATACGCTGCTCCTATCCTAACAAACAAACAACACTCAAAGAAACTGGTCTCCTGCTACAGGAAAATAGCTAAATCTGACACCAATCTCCCTCATAGAACCCACCATTGTCATAGCTTAAAGCAATTAAACAGGCTTGAACCCCACAACTACCCAACTTATTCGCAACTAACTACAGCACGCAAACTCATTCATCATCCAGAAAAATGCCCTGCACTCCAAAACTTATTACTGCCCTACTGTCCAGCAAGGGACCTCCGCTCTAGTAACAAATTCTTATTACTTACAATTAAGTCAAATAATGTTGTATCCTAATATGTTGCTAAACTCTGGAATAGTATCCCCACCCAAATAAAATTTTCCGACAACCTCAATAATTTTACATCACTGCTTAAACAACATCTTAACTAATCCTAGTCCTGTACATGCTCATCACAAGTTTAGACTTTGCGTTCACCATATGATACTCTTCAACTAATCTCCTTAAACAGAACACATTCAACCCTTCACTAAAATAACGAAACTATTTTCAGACATAACTGCTGCCTGTAAAATCCATTAAAATTTACATGGGGGATCTCTCTTTAGTAACTTTCACCACTGTAAAATCATAAAATGTATAAAATGTAACTACTGTTTGTGCATAAATATAAATAGAAATATAACACTGAGAGGTGTGTAAAAGAGCGGAAAACACCACAAATAACGTTCAACGAACCACTCCTTGAGCCAATAACCTACGACCACAAGTTAAAAAAAACACCTTTATTCGATCCACATAAAATTGTTGACTGTGCAAAATTTAATCCACAAAAGCAGATCAATAATCCACTGTGTAGGAATAATCCACAAAACAGGTCAAGCACTTTCGTCGATAGACTTCATCAGAACAGTTAATAATGGATACTGAAACCATTTATATATATACCTAATACATCAATTAAGAAAAAACAATTAATAATTAAAGTGACAGTGATTTTTCCAAAAACCTGAAAACTTAAAACTCATCATACAAAAACAGTTTTTCTAATATATAGTTATTTTCTTATCAACTTTTTATATAAGCTACATTTTCTAAAACCAATTTTAAAAATAAAGTTGTCAGAGTGTGAAATATTAGTACATTAAAACAATTAATCAAAATTGTGTTGCTCAGTGCCTCAATTCAGGTTTTAAACTAATGTGTTCATTTAAACCTGGTAAAACTGTGGCATTTAACCTTAACTGCCATCTAACCTCTGCCCGAAGCACCTGGTTACCCCAGTCACCCCCCCCTAAAATTCCTACTTACAATTTCCAAAATGCCAAATCTAAAACAGTGGTCCACATTATTAGCCTTAATATGTTTATATAAGGCACTATTATCATCCTTTTTCGAAATGTTGTACATGTGCTCATAAATTCTCCTACTCAAACGCCTTTCTGTTTTTCCAACGTAAAAATGACCACGTCTGACATACAGCTAAATATACCAAACCTTGAGAGGTACATGTACCTGCCACAAAATTAACCACTATTTGGTTAGGTCCAAGTGAAACTGAGGGAGTATCTATAATAAACTTACAATACTCACAGGCCCCACATTTATAAGTACTTCTTCTATTACATTTTTTATCAGGAATTGGATTTTCTAATAAATTCTTTAAATTTCTGTTTACCCAGTATGTAAATTTAGGCCCTTCACCAAGGGTTTTGAGTAACTCCATATTCCCTTTTAACATCACCCAGTTGTTCTTAATAATATCTTTGACTATCTGAGAAGTTTCACCATAAGTTATTACCATGGTATGTGTAAAATCATTGTCTACACCCATGTTATAACTAACCTTTTCCTCATCTTCACCTAATAAAGGTCTAAACCTAGTACCCCATTCAGAGCACACCTGGTCCTTAATGTTATTAATAAACCCTGATGGGTAACCTCGGGCCCCGAACATACTAACCAGTTTATCTACCTCTGATCTAAACAGATCAAAATTTGAACACATATGGGCAACCCTTACCATTTGCCCTTTTACTATGTTCCTCTTCACAAATATTGGGTGGTTACTTGAAAATTCTAAGTAATCATTAGAAAATGTGGGTTTTCGGTATACACATGAAGTAAAACATTTAATACTTTCTTCTTTCATTAGTTTCACATCTAAGTAATTAATAAATGAATTTCCACTATCACCAGTGAATTTGAAGTAATCACAGGTTCCATTAAATATTCCAAAAACTTATCATGTGTCTCACCATCCTTCAACAAAATAAAAATGTCATCCAAAAATCTGAGGTAAATTAACCAATTTTCTTTGTATAATGATCCAAACACATACTCTCTTTCCCACTTATACATAACAAGGTTAGCAAACAATGGGGCACAACTGTTCCCCATTGCTACACCCCTTATTTGTCAGAAAAATTCACCACCAAAACAGAAAAAGTTGTTTTTAAGTATCACTTCCATCAATTCCAGGATAAAGTTAATCATACTTTGACTCAAACTAGTCTTTTCCGCCAGAATTTCATGAAAAAACTCTAGCCCCTTATCATGTGGGATTGAAGTAAAAAGATCAACCACATCAATGGTGGAAAAACATACATTCTTGTCATAGTATTGTCTCTTGATCCTCCGAAGAAAGTCCCATGAATCTATTAGAATGTGTTCAATAGGTGCCAATGCTTCTCTGACCATACGGTCCATAAATACTCTTAATGGATAGGTAATACTGTTTGAACCTGATATAATAAGCCTATAAGGGGGGTCAGTAACATCCTTGTGTGTTTTGGGGATGCCAAAAGCTATAGGAATGGTAGGATGTTCAACATTCAAAAAATTAAATATCTCCTCATTAATTGCACCTTGGTATAGTGAATCCTCCAATAATAGCTTGATCTTTCTATAGGAAATATTAATTTCATTCCTAGAAACACATTCATATTTTGTTTCATCCTGTAACATACAGGAGATTCTGTTGTTGTAATCCTCTGTATTTGCTATTACCATGCCCCCTCCCTTATCAGGTTTCATAAACCTGATATCAGTATTACCCCTGAACCTGTCCAGTAACTGTTTCTCAGTCTTACTTAAATTAAATGTTTTTGACTTATACTCCCTAATATTTTTGTATATCTCTTGGCAGCATACATTCTCAAAAGAATTTAATAAGGGGTGTAATGGGGGATTAAAGGTTTAAATGAACACATTAGTTTAAAACCTGAATTGAGGCACCGAGCAACACAATTTTGATTAATTGTTTTAATGTACTAATATTTCACACTCTGACAACTTTATTTTTAAAATTGGTTTTAGAAAATGTAGCTTATATAAAAAGTTGATAAGAAAATAACTATATATTAGAAAAACTGTTTTTGTATGATGAGTTTTAAGTTTTCAGGTTTTTGGAAAAAACACTGTCACTTTAATTATTAATTGTTTTTTCTTAATTGATGTATTAGGTATATATATAAATGGTTTCAGTATCCATTATTAACTGTTCTGATGAAGTCTATCGACGAAAGCGCTTGACCTGTTTTGTGGATTATTCCTACACAGTGGATTATTGATCTGCTTTTGTGGATTAAATTTTGCACAGTCAACAATTTTATGTGGATCGAATAAAGGTGTTTTTTTAACTTGTGGTCGTAGGTTATTGGCTCAAGGAGTGGTTTGTTGAACGTTATAAATAGAAATATAACTACTGTGTGTTTAATTGGAACTTAGCATAATGTAATGTAAGCAAATGGAGTTTTTCTCCCCGGGCCTCTGCTGAAAATGGGTATTAATCAGTCAGACTTTCCCAGTAAACAAAGACAAATCAATCAATCAATCAATAACCAAGTTTCAACATGGGCCTGGACAGAAAAGCTACAATTTAATAAAACAATGCAGTTGGAATAAATAACAAACAATAGATACAGAATAATGACTGGCAGAATGGAAATAAGTTAATATGATATATGTTATAGTAACCATACGTCATAATACAAGAAGAAGTAAAGTCAGTTTAAACTTATAAAATTCCACTGTCTAAGAAAATTGTATCAATATGATATCAATAGGATTAATAAGACTGGAAAAAAAAGAAGAGAGGAAGAAAAGGTGTTGGGTGTGGAATCAGGAAGTAAAAAAAGTTCATTTATACAGCAGAAAGAAGATTGATTTAATAAAACACTACTTTCAGTTTCTCAACAGCAGATATTAGTTCTACTGAAATTATAGATCTAATATTAGAAAAACAAGAACTGACTGCAGAATATGAGCCTTAATGGAAAAACATCAATCATGAGGCAATAAAGCAGGAATAAAATAGCAGTTTTTGTGAACTAGATTGGACTCTGATGTATTTTGGGATGGAGTTCCACATTTTGGATACAAAAGAGGAGTACAAAGCATCACCAACAGCATTATGGGCCTTGCTTGTAGAGACAAGACATTTACCTAGAGAGTGCAGGTGTCTATTGGGGCTGTACCACTTTCATTATTTAATGAGGGGCATCTTTCAGGAGGTTACAATAAGATGTGAGCAACTTTTAAATGGGAGAAGGTAAGATGATTATGTAGCTCCATCCAGTTGTGGATGCAGTGGTAAGTTTTGGTAGAAGTAATTGCTGCAGATTTTTACACTTTTGTTGTAACATTGCCCTTATTCTGGGTCATGACTGAAAAAGTTCTTTACATCAGTTCACTTACATAGTTAAGTGTAAATATACAAATAAGTGTTTCAGTACCTTACAATCCTTCAACTACTTGCACAATAGCAGTTAGGAATACCTCTGGTGTTGATTAAATAGCATTATACAACGACCCCCCATTAATATTCCAAAACGTGCACGCTGATTGGTCAGTGTGCACGCTGTAAATCAGACTTATACTAATGGAAAAAGGTCCGGTCGCCCGGACTTTTTCCATTAGTATAAGTATTTTTTTTACAGCAACGGAGAACGCAAGATCTCCGTTGCTTTTTAGACACTGTCTCGCTATGTTAAACTCCTTTAACATAGCGAGACAGCTTTAATAAAAGTAACGGAGATCTTCCTTTCTCCGTTGCTTTTTTTAAAGCTGTCTCACTATGTTAAACTCCTTTGACATAGCGAGACACTTTGTAAAAAGCAACGGAGATCTTGCTTTCTCCGTTGCTTCCACCCACAGCTCTGATGTTCTGCGTAAGCATACGCATGCGCAGTACATCAGAACTGCCGCAGAATACCAAACAGCTGTGGAAGGGCAGCAAGGAGGCATTATACAATGCCATTATTTAAGAAAAGTAAGTATTTTTGTTCTTAAATAATGTAATTGTATAATAGCAATAACCCACTTCTGGGTGTGGGTAATGCTGGATTTACCCATGGTTGTCTTTGTTTGGCCACTCGGGCTTCGCCCTCATGACCAAACCACACCAACCCTGGGTAAATCCAGCATTACCCACACCCAGACCCAGACCACTTCTTTAACTATGGTTCATGGATTAGTACTAGGTTAATTGCGCTTGTGAGACATTTTAAGCCTAGCCAATTATCCCTTGTGAGGCTCAAATCCTGCACCTTGTGCTTGTCAGGCAAACACCTTAACCATTAGGCCACCCTCCTAACCCCAATTAAACAGCCTCTGCAAGGCTCAAGCCCAGGAGCCTGCACACCATAGCCAATGTGATTTACCACTAAGCCACTGCAGATATACAATATGCAATACTTTCTTAACACTTTACTTGGGAACAATACACAGATGTAAATATTATTTTCTTTCACAATATTAACTATGCTATGCACTCATTCCATTGGCTCTAACTGCTTCTTAATTACAAATAAGCTTTATATTTACTTTAATTGCTGCACCTGAAAGCTGCAGGCTTCTCCCTCAAGTATGTATCACTGGCATATCATCAGTTTTATTTTAGATGCGTTATTCTCCTGTCAAGCTTCCTCCATCTAAACAAATCCACAGGTGAGAAGGGTATCATTACTATGAGTCTGCATCGTATATGAGATGCCCTTGTAGCTGCGTTATTGATTCAGTATGCAAGCACATTTTGGTTTTACACTTTGAATTCATTTTACTGTTTCTGGTTTCTCGTATGACTGATGACCAAAAATATTAGAAAAGTAATTTTTCTAAGGACTCCAGCTTGAGAATAAATATTATGCTTAGTCAGTTCTATTATGTAGAGAGATAAAGCCCTGATTACTGCTCAGGTGACAAGTTCTAGTACCCTCTTAGGTGCTTAATTGAGCTGCAAGGAGGAGATGGGTTTACCCATGTCAGGAGGATGGAGAAAGTTTCTAATTGGTTCACTGATGTTGCATCTCAAATCACAGGCTTTGCCCATAGGAGTGAGGCACTGCATGGAGAGAGTGGGCTATGGCCATCAAAGCTGGTGATAGTAGCCCTTTCCACTACATGCAAAGCAGCAGGCATGCACAGGGCTAAGGGGCATATACAGTTTCTATAATGGTAAAGGTGCTTGTGCCACCACTGTGGGCAGGGTTAGAGCCATAGCATAATGCCCTTAGTTGCTAGGGTGTCTGCAAGGGCACAGTAAACCTTCACAGCTGTTTGTCTGATGGGTTCCTTTGATTTCATTTTCATACAGCATATGTTCCTTGTACATGAAAGTAAATGGGCTGCTCCTTCTCAGAGGATGGATTTGTGGTCAGGAGTACAGGAGCAAAAAGACTTCAGGAAAAAGAGAAGCTTATATTCCTGATTTTTGAATACATGCATTGGCAGTTTTGACACAATGCTTTCACAGGGACAGAGAAATCTGCTCAGTACCTTTGCAATCCTTTGTTACAACCCTATGGCTGAATGTTTCCTGTACCTTTTGAATGAATGGACATTGCCCTAAGCCTGTCAATCAAATCATGCCCCCCAAAATTCATCCATCTTTGAACCCAATAGGGTGCACACTACTTCCCCGTTATTCCCCATGCCACTTGCCACTCTTCTGAGTGCTATATCAGTAGATGCAAGTACCCATTTCACCATAGACTTGAATGTCACAGTGAGCCAATGCTCAGTGTATCATTTACTTCACAGTATGTTACACTGAGTAACTAAAGAAAAGCAAGCCTGTTTCTGAATTTCAGTGCTTATCAGTACAGTACAGTAGATGATCAGTCATCTGTATACAGTCATGCAGTATTGAACTCATCTATTGAATCTGCACCTATGAGACAAGCCCCTTGCATTAGCTTCATGCAGTCTAGAGGCATTGTATAAATTACTCTTCGATTAATGGCAAGCTTAAATGTTTTCTTTTATTTGTCTCTGTTATAACATCAGAGTTCATAGGTTCATAGGCTGGTACTAGGCTATCGGCCCTAGGGCCTATACAAGCCTAGCCATAACAATTCCCTGGCTATTTCTTCCCACACTATTTACTTCCCTGGACCCCTGTCTAGCAGGGTGTCTGATGTGATCCCCGGGGTGAATTTCCTTTCTCCCATCCAATCATCAAGGTTCCTTTTGAAGAGGGCCAAAGAAGCGCTCTGCTTGACATGTATGGGCAGTCTATTCCAGAGTCTGGGGAGTCTCTGGGTCAGGAACCTATCCCTCCAGCATGTTTTGTTTATTGTGATGACAAGATTTAGATCCCTGGAGTGTGTAGCTTTGAGGGATTGGGATTTCTTTAAGTGTAGCATGTCCAACAGTTCTGGGTTTAACATGGCCTTATATGTTAAGCAGAGATCGCCTTGGAGTAGACGATATGCGACAGAGTATAGCTGGAGTTTTTTAAGGTGGACAGCATAGGGCAGCTGCTTTAGGCCTGTGATTCTTTGAGTGAGGTATTTCTGCGGTCTTTCCAGTTGTTGAAGATGTCTTGAGAGGTACATACAAAATGGGGCATTGTATTCTATAATGGGTCTAATGAGGGATGAGTACAGTGGGACAATGACCTCCTTTTTTCTGGATGAAAAGCCCTTAGTGATGAGGTGTGCCACATAGAAGAATTTCCTGACTGTTGTGGCGATGTGGTTGTTGAAGGTGAGACCACTGTCCACCTGTGTCCCTAAGTCTCTTACACTTTCGGTGTTTAGTGTACTGCCACCTATGTGATAATTCACTGGTACATGTTTTTTTCCCAAAGGGGATAACTATACATTTCTTGGCACTGAGCTTGAGCCCATGGCTCTGGCACCAAGCATCTGTTTCTGTAAGGCCCTTTTGTAGAGTGTCCACATCATTTGGGGATTCAATAATGGCTCCCAGTTTGCAGTCATCTGTGAACTTTGTTAGCCAGAGTCGCTTAGTGTTGGCCTGTACTTCAAAGAAGTAGGTGCCAAACAAGAGAGGTCCCAGAACTGAATCCTGAGGTACTCCACTTGTCACTTTTCTGGAGCTGGATTTGGAATCAGCTACTTTTACAGTGTGGGTTCTGTCAGTAAGCCAGTTGGCAACCCATCGAGTGATGTAGGGATTAATGCCCAGCTTAGTAAGTTTATCTATGATTCCAGAGTGGGGGATGGTGTCAAAGGTCTTGGCAAGGTCCAGATAGGCTGTGTGGACTGCCTTACCCTCGTCCACGGCTCTGGAGACTGATTCGAAGAAGTCAATAAGGTTCAGGAGACAAGATCGTCCCTTCATGAACCCAAACTGGGTGGGGTCCAGTGTTTTAAGGTTGCCAATGTCTTTGTTTATATGTTCCGTGATAATACGTTCCATGGCCTTGCAGATCAGGCTCATCAGACTGATGGGGCAGTAGTTCCCGGGATCCAAGGTGGATCCCCCCTTATGGAGTGGGATAACTGTAGCTGTTCGCCACTCAGTAGGCACGAAGCCTGAGGTGAGGGTATGATTAAACTTGACACTTAGGTGAGGTGCCAGTTCGTTTTGTAGTTCATGTAGTACACAGCCCGGGATGTCATCTAGTCCCATGGATGCTGTATTCTTAGCTTTGGAGAGTGAGATTTTTACCTGTTTGGCCGTTATTACCAAAATTTGACAATCTTCCAGTTACATAGTATTACCAACAGAAAAGAGACAACTGATCTGAGTTGCAACCTAGAAGTGTGAGAATATGATGTTTTATCAAGTGAAAGTTATAAATTATGAAATATGTGTAAGATTATTGTATAGTAGAAAGTACCTGTGTGCAATCTTTTGCAAAAAAATAACTGGCTATGATTTTCTGGTCACTCATGACTCGCACAGTATCAATTTCAAATCTGAGGCCATTAAAGGAAGAAAGGGCCTGTAACTCTGGTTCCTTAATATTACCGTTGTTGTATTTAATGTTTAATGACTGTGAGGGACACAGTGATGTGTAGCTTGAGCAGAACCTTAGAATCATATAATAAACAGGCAATGTAGTATGTAGATTTATACTTATAATTAATAAACATCAAATATGTTCCAAATAGATCTTTTGTAGGGTCTAAATGAAAATGAATACTCTAATGAATAATCTAATAACCTTAAAGGCAAAGTTTCATAATCATGAACTGAGCAGAGCATAAACTTTTTATATAAAGTCTAGGTTTGAAAAAAGTCAATCATAAGTGAAACTATAACCGTTCTATAATATATGAAACATTTTGTTACTCCACATTATACAGTTCACTGCTGGATATATACAGCTGGCTTATCTGTTTCATAAAATTATGGTCTGCGGTTTACTTTAAGAGCCCAGCTCGTAAACCCAATATGTTACTAATTTCATGACAAAGACTTAAAGCAGATTTGATAAATAATTTGTACAGTAGCTCCACAGTGCATCTCTGGTTACTGTACATGCCATATTCCACAATCTTACTTTGAGCTTGGATTCTTTATCAGATGGATTCAATACATAATACTGGTTTGTTACAAAACATTTATCTACTTGTCCTCACCACCATCACAGTATTGATATTTATCTCCCTAATCTAAGCGTTTACTAAAATTTCATTTCCACAAAGTGTTTCCATCTCAAACTCACCCAAGAATGGAGTTGTGGACATCAGCACAGATTCTAGATGGTGTTCTGTAGGGGACATAGTTGTACAGACCAACTGCTTTGGGCATCTACTGTGGTATGCAGTATCCTCAAGATAGGGGAAGACAGATCACAGACTGCATGCAGTGACAGGGCTAGCCACTTGAAAGTGATAAATATGTCTCTAGGTGATTCGGTCATGTTGGCTAATGTCATCATATAGGCATTGCTATTTGCCGGTGAGAAGTGGGTTGAGAAGCCAACCTACTCGAACCTACTCCAGGGACCCATGCTAATGGTGGGAGGGAAGCATGTGTCCCTACTGGCTACTGCCCAGTGTGTGCCCGCCAAAAAAAGGCCAGCAACCCTGGGTCAATAAGCTACTGGCCAGACAGTGTACAATTACCCTGCTTGGGTTACCTGAGACAGCTCTACTGAGTGAAAGATGGACATAAAATCAATCTGCCAAACATGAACTAAGAATTGCTACACTCAGTGTAGGTTCACTGACAGGACCAAGCTTGGAAGTGGATGATATGATGGTAAGAGGTGAGCTGGACATCCTATGTATCCAAGAGACAAGGTGGAAGGGCAGTGCAGCAAAGCCACTCAGCTTGGGATCCAGAGTCTACTACTCAAGAGGAGAACAGACTAGAAATGGTATGAGAATTTTGGTGACGGGAGACTTCAGAAGATGGTGAGGGATGTCATCACAATTAGTGACAGACTCATGGCAACCAGGCTCTAGTGTAATGATAGGCTGAGATTATGAATACTTCCCGATGCCCCACAGCAGGGTTCCGATAATAAAGAAAAGAGTGCATTCAGGCCGCAATTGCAGGGCCAATTAGATAAAGCAGGGCATCATGCATTTTTATTGATAATGGATGAGCTGAATGCACATATTTGGAGAGAGAGAACAGGATACAAGGACTGCCTGGGTCCACATGGGAGGGGCAACAGGAATAAAGAAAGTGAGGCCATTCTAGACATCTGTCTGGCAAATGGCTTGATTGTGGCCAACCAATGGTTCAGCAAGAGAGACAGTCACAAGATCACATACAAGAGTGGCCAACATGTAACTCTGGTAGACTTCCTCCTTGTAAGGAAAGTACACTGGAATAGAATTAGTGATTGCAAAGTCATCCTAAGTGAAACAGTCATCCCAAATCATAAACCACTGATGGCCACAATCAGCTGCAAGCAATAGTCACAGAAGGATCTAAGGTCAGAGAGAAGGCTGAAGATCAGGAAGTTCAATGGAGAGAAATCACAGCAGTTTAAGGCATTCCTCAGGGCTCTAGACCTCAAGAAGAAGAAATAGGTGGAGTTGAAGAAGAATGGCAGCACCTCAAACAGCATGTTTGAGGGCTACAGAACAGGTATGCAGCCAAGCCAGGTATGGAAATAAGGTACATAAGAAAAGCTGGTGGTGGAATGCAGAAGTCCAGGAAGTCATGGACAGAAAAGAGTACAGGAAAAAGTGGAAGATAGAAAACATGGACCAGGCTAGAAAGAAATACTGGTTGGCTAACAAAGAGGCTAAGAGAGGAGTTGCAATCACAAAGAACAAGGCACCAGAGGCATCTACCAGCTTCTGGAAATTAACTCAGTAGATGGCAAAAAGAAACTCTATCATGTTGCAAGGCAAAGACAGAAAGATAAAGAAGACAGTCAGACACATTTTATAACAGACGCCAGTAATAACTTGTTCACCAGTCCACAAGGCATCAAAGGCAGATGGAAGGCGTACTTCCAGAAGCTTCTGAATGAAGAAAACCCTACAGAAGCTGTACTGACCCAGACACAGCCTATGAAGAAAGGAGAGGAGGAGCCCCACATATAAGAACACCAACAATAAGGAAAAGCAGCAGGCTCAGATGAGGTCACAGCACACATGTTAAAGATGAGGTCACAGCACATATGTTAAAGATGAGGTCACAGCACATATGTTAAAGATGTCGGGTAACAGAGGGGAGAAATGGCTCCTGAGAGTACCCACAGCAGTATGGAGAGAAAGGCACACCCAGATGACTGCAGAATTAGAATACTAGTGTCAGTGTTCAAGAACAAAGGAGATATTTACAACTGTGGGTAGTACAGAGGTATTAAACTCCTATCATACTGCATGAAATTTCTGGAGAGGGTGACTAACAAATGAATATTCACAGCAGTAGAAAGTAAGATAGGAAATTAGTAGTTTGGATTTAGATCAGGATGCAGCACAACTGACCCAATGTTTGCAGTCAAGAAAATAGTTGAGAAGAAGCTAGAGATGAGGAGAGAGTCCAATTGGGCAATCAAACATCAAGCCATTTGCCAGACAAAAGTCTAGAATGGCCTCAACTTCTTTATTCCTGTTGCCCCTCCCATGTGGACCCACTCAGTCCTCGTATCCTATTCTGTCTGTCTCAATTGAAGAAAACATATGACATGGTCCCAAGAAAGATGATTTGAGCAGTCCTGCAGTGGTTCAAAGTCCCAGAAGCACTGGTAGAATTATTACAGGGTATAAACAAGGAGCCAATGACTCAAATACAGTGCTCGGTTTCACAGGGGGTTCCCAGTGGGAATCAGGCTGCATCAGGGTTCAGCTCTGAGCCCCCTGCTATTCAACAAAGTTGCTGTATGAAGACTATGTGGCATTATAGGCTGACTGAGTAAAAACTTCAGCAAAGGATAGGGGAACAGAATGAATGTAAAACTGAAGGCACATGGGATGAAACTGAGTATGGATAAGACAGTTGTAATGGCAGCAAACAGGAAAAATCAGAAGAAGCTGATAATTGAGATAGAAGGGAAGATGTTAGAACAAGTTAACAGCTTCAAGTATCAGGGAAGGGTGATTGAAGAGAAGGAAAGTCTGAATGAGGAGGTGAAGGCTAGAATCAGAGCAGCTGCAGCCAACTTACACGTAGTATCAGGGGTGGTGTATGACAGTAAAATACCAAAGGAGCTGGGGAGTAAGGTGTACAAAACAGTGGTGTGACCACTACTAATGTATGGTACAAAAACATGGGCAGTAAAGGCACAGCAGATGAGGAAGGTAGAGGTGAAAGATGAAGGGCCTGAGACAGGTGGTAGGATGCACACTGTGGGACAGATGAAGAAATGAGAACATCAGAGCAGAAGCCAAAGTTACCTGAATTGCAGAAAAGGTGAACAGAACAGATTACAGTGGTTCAGCCACATGTAATGAAAAGCAAAATACAGTCTGGTGAAGATTTGGGACAGACAGGAAGAAGACAAGAGGAATCCAACAAAGAGGTGGATGGATTGTGTGAGAGAAGACCTGCAAGAGTCAGACATTAAGTGGTGAAGGTAGGAGAGTGGCACTGAATAGAGAGATGATGACAGTTGACACGATACCCTAATCCCTATTAAAAAAAGGGTAAAAAGGGGGCTGATTATGATTCCACAACAGTACCTGTGTGTTTCATTTCAAGTATTTGTCACAGATTTAGTATGATATTGCTGCCTTATTGCCCACCTTTTACTTATTTTTTATTTATTTGACATTTGGTTATCAGGAAAGTCCGGCTGGGTGAAAAATCTATTTTCAGTGGAGGCACAAGAAGAAAAGCTCCAATACAAAGTAGCAAAAACAGAAATTTCCACTATTACATAATACATCACAAGATTATGACAAGGTAGGGCAGTTACAATACAGAGGAATAAAAAAATATACATACATTTTTGCATGATAACTGTGACTAAGCAAAAAACATACATAAAGTTATATATAGAATCAAAAAGATATATACATACAGTTATGCATCGAAAAGATATATACATGCAATTATATGCAGGAAAAAGTATACATGATATCTTGCAGACAGCTTAAACAATTAAGAAGTTGTTGACTGCAACTGAGCTGAACATATAAGTATCTTGCTTTTTTTTTATTTATTTTTACAGATTACTGTTTTTAAAATTTAATATATATATATATAGCACTTTGTCTATTCTGTATCTTAACAAATCCTTATCTGTTTAAAAAACTAGTGTCTGTAGTGCTTGCTGGCTGTAGGCTATTGTTTTAACTGAAGCATTTCCTCTGTGTAATTATCTTTTGGCTAGTGGGGGCTGGTTCCTTTGTGTTCTGAAAATCTGTTTTGGTATTTAAGCCTAACTTTGAAAGGGTTTCTGTCTTTACACACAGTGCAGACTAGAAAATAAGTTGTTGACTGCAACTGAGCTGAACATATAAGTATCTTGCTTTTTTTTTGATTATTTTTACAGATTACTGTTTTTAAAATTTAATATATATATATATATAGCACTTTGTCTATTCTGTATCTTAACAAATCCTTATCTGTTTAAAAAACTAGTGTCTGTAGTGCTTGCTGGCTGTAGGCTATTGTTTTAACTGAAGCATTTCCTCTGTGTAATTATCTTTTGGCTAGTGGGGGCTGGTTCCTTTGTGTTCTGAAAAGCTGTTTTGGTATTTAAGCCCTAACTTTGAAAGGGTTTCTGTCTTTACACACAGTGCAGACTAGAAAAGAAGTTGTTGACTGCAAATGAGCTGAACATATAAGTATCTTGCTTTTTTTGATTATTTTTACAGATTACTGTTTTTAAAATTTAATATATATATATAGCACTTTGTCTATTCTGTATCTTAACAAATCCTTATCTGTTTAAAAAACTAGTGTCTGTAGTGCTTGCTGGCTGTAGGCTATTGTTTTAACTGAAGCATTTCCTCTGTGTAATTATCTTTTGGCTAGTGGGGGCTGGTTCCTTTGTGTTCTGAAAATCTGTTTTGGTATTTAAGCCCTAACTTTGAAAGGGTTTCTGTCTTTACACACAGTGCAGACTAGAAAAGAAGTTGTTGACTGCAACTGAGCTGAACATATAAGTATCTTGCTTTTTTTTTTATTTATTTTTACAGATTACTGTTTTTAAAATTTAATATATATATATATATATATAGCACTTTGTCTATTCTGTATCTTAACAAATCCTTATCTGTTTAAAAAACTAGTGTCTGTAGTGCTTGCTGGCTGTAGGCTATACTTGGTGGCTTTGCAGTTGCCCGCCCCTACTGTGACACTCCTCCCAGTCTAGTGTCATTAGCTCATTCTGCCTAATACAGAGAGAACATTTGATAAGGCCTTCTGTTCCTCCTTTTTCCCTTTCAAAAAGTAAAACAAAACTTTTTTTTTTTTTTTTTCTTCTTTCGCCTGAACCTCCTTGTGTTCTGACTGTGCTTCTCAAACATTTTGGAATTATACAGTATATTTCAGGGCATTTATTATAACTGTAATAGCCTTAATATTGCTACAACTCAAGTGCTCTAGGTTGCACTGCATCTGAAGTGTTTGTGTGTTTTAGCTGCTTTTCTGTATATATAGACTTTTCTGTTTCTTTTACTAAATAAGCTCTGTAAAGTTGTCTTATTGCATTTCTGCCTTTATTTCTGAGTTTTTTTGCACTTTTAAAGTTTGTTTTTGCTTAGTTTAATTGGTAGGCTACACACTCAAGTGTGCTAGCCGAATTAAAGCATTTACTGTGTTTCTGTACCTAATTTCTGCTACTTTGTAAGAAAAAAAAAAAAAAAATTCCTTGTTTTCTGCCTTTACTGAACTAGAATAGTCCAGTCTTCAGGTATTGCTGATCTCTGGGCTGTGTCATAGTTCCTGTGTTGCCCATATCCTTATTTGAATAGGAGGAAGCTTCTTTGTTCACCAGTGAGAGTGGGGAGCTCTGAGCAGCCTATCTGTCCCTTGAGGAGTGGTTCCAGCCCAGTGACCTGTAGCTTATGGGCCATTTTGGGCCATTTCCTATCTCTTTCTAACCCCCTGCTTTAAAGCCAGCTTTAGCGCACTTTTGCGCTTGTAATTTAAAGTTTGTCCTGTTTTTTGCACTTACCTGTTGAGGCTACACACTCAAGTACGCTAGCCTGTGTCACATATTTACTGCATTTTCCTGCTATTTGTTGAAAAAAAGAAAAACAAAAAAAATTATTATCCTTGTTTCCCGTCTTTCCTGACCTAGAGTAGTCCAAATACAGGCTTTGCTGTATTCTGGACTTTTGGAAATTTCCTGTGTTGTCCATTTCCTTTCTTGGATAGAGGGAGGTTTCTTTGTTCACCAGTGGCAGTGGGGAACTTAGAGCAGCCTATCTATCCCTGGAGGAGTGTTCCCAGCACAAGAATCTGGTAGTCTATTGGCCATTTTGGACCAATTTCTAGCTCTTTCAAATCCCCCTGTATAAAACCCGCTTTGGCGAGGTTTTTGCACTTGTTACTACTCAGCCAAGCTCCTCATGGTCCTGCAGAGTGGTGCTAGCAGCAGAGAGGCTAAAAGAGCGACTGCTAACCTGATAAAAGTGTTTTTTCCTGCTACTACCTGGGCGACTGTCCGATCTAGCTAAACTGCAAATATTTCTCTTCTTGAACTGTTTTAAACTGTCTAAAGTTGTTTTTGCACCTGCACTTTTAAAGTTTGTCCTGTTTGTTGCATTTACTTGTTGAGGCTACACACTCAAGTGCGCTAGCCTGTGTTACATATTTATTGCGATTTCCTGCTGTTTGTTGCAAAAAAAAAAAAAGTTATCCTTGTTTCCCATCTTTCCTGACCTAGAGTAGTCCAAATACAGGCTTTGCTGTATTCTGGACTTTGGAAAGTTCCTGTGTTGCCATTTCCTTTCTTGGTTAGAGGGAGGCTTCTTTGTTCACCAGTGGCAGTGGGGAGCTTGGAGCAGGCTATCTGTCCCTGGAGGAGTGTTCCCAGCACAGGAATCTGGTAGTCTGTTGGCTGTTTTGGGCCAATTTCTAGCTCTCTCAAGTCCGCCTGTATAAAACCCGCTGTAGCGCTTGCGTGATTTTGTGCATAGCGCTTCATCGAGCAGCCGCTTATTTGGGTTTGAGCCTTGGAACTAATCTAGTTCTCATAATAAACACCCTATTCCTATGCTAAAGCCTAGCACTTGCTCACTAAAGCAATTATATAAGTCAGCACTAAAAATTAAAAGCACTACACCCTCACAAACTCCCCTTGAGTAACTTGTTCCCCATTGGCCCTTTTTTCAATTATAAAGGAATTCCCAATACTATTCTAGCATGTCCAAAGGTCAGTTGTCAATCTCCTCTCGGTCCAGCTGGTGAACCTGGGAATCTTGAGGCAATGTTACAACTGCCTAATGTACACAGACAACCCTCTCCTCCTCCCAACAAATTCCAACACATGTGAGAGATGCAACCATATAGCCAAACTGGAGGCTAAGCTCTCTCAACTCAGTACTGGCGTAACCAGTCAGGAGGAGAAGGAAACCACACTCACTACAATTCCAGTCTCACATAGACCTACCACGACAGCAAACCAAACACATAAACACACAAAAACATACTTGGAGGCTCTAAATAAAAATCTGCCTAAGCAGCAAAGACCTCCAAAGCAGACACCCAAGCAACCGCTACCCCAAAACAAAACACATGCAACACATAGCTCACAAAGCCAGTGTGCCGAACAGTCACAGCCCTTAAGGCTAAACAACACACCTGATACACTTGTAATAGGTGACTCTATCATCAGGCACACTGACGTCCCGCTCACCAGGCTGAACAAGGAGAAGGTCACGGTGAGCTGCCTATCGGGTGCTAGGATCCGCCACATAACACAAGCACTCAGGTCACTCCAAGGCAAGTACAAATATGACTCAGTCATTGTCCATGCTGGTGTGAATGACCTGAGACGCACCTCCCTGGACTACATGAAAAGAGACATAGAGGAGCTCTCTGGGCATGTAGCCCAGGCCGGTATGACCCTGACCTTGAGTAGCATCTTACCCTCACCAAGAATGATGCCACAATATGAAGACAAGATGATCAGTTTCAACAATTGGCTTAAGTATTGGTGTCATTCAAAGGGGATCCAATGCCTGTCAGCTTGGGATGATATGCACGACAAGCCACGATGCTTTGCTAGGGACGGCTTGCACCTGTCACCCTGGGCTTTCGGATATTGGCAAAGGCTCTTGCTACCCCATAGTGCCTTTTTAGGCAAGGCTCAAAAGACAAACCCACCTCCATAGGTATCACAAGGGATAAGAAACTAAGAGTAATGCTACTCAACGCTAGAAGTCTAAACCTCAAGATGCACTTTCGAAACTCTCCTTAGCATGGAGAACATCGATATCTGTGCAGTAACAGAAACCTGGTTCAGGACTCCGAGAGCACCCCAGCACTACCAGGTTATACCTCATACCATGCTTTTCGCCCCAAAACTTGGACCGAACCACAAAAGGAGGGGAGTATCGATATTCATCAAAGATACCCACACCTCCAGGTTGGTGGCAAAGCACGAAGCATCAGAGACTATCCATGTGCAACTAACAGTGGGTAAAACTGCCTTCCAGTTTATAGCCTGCTACAGACCACCCTCCCAAACCCAGGAACCCCACTCGGCCTTCCTGAAAACACTGGAAAATATGAAGGTCTCTCCAAACACCATTATACTGGGCGACTTCAACTACCCAAACATAGATTGGGAGCATTACTCTAGCTCCAACACCCTTGCCCAAAGGTTCCTAGAATTCATAAACTCAAATGCTATGGAACAACTTGTTACCACTCCCACAAGAGGGGAAAACATACTGGACCTGATCATCACCAACATGGGGACTCTATGCTCCAGACCAGAAGTGTATCCCTCACTGGTAAAATCAGACCATAAACTGATCTCATTGGATATTCACATCCCGACCCCACCCCTGCCCAGAAAACCACAGTGAAAAACTTCTCTAAAGCAAATTTCACACTCCTCAAAACCGAGGTGGAATCCTTCAAAGCCCCGGCCTGTGGAAAATACGCCCAGACCGCAGAATCCTTTATAAATGCATTCTATGAACACCTTCAGGAATGCATGGATCATGCAATCCCAAATAAAACCAAGACCCAATCCTCCAAAGGCAGACGACCTGTCTGGTGGACCCCAGCCATAAACAAACTATACAATAAAGGAGGAAGCTACTACATGATAGAGCAAAATCCCAAAAGGGAAGGCATCTCTGATCAGTATTAGCAAAAACTAAGGGCACTCATAAAATCGTCAAAGGCCAGCTTCGAGAGAAAATTGCACAGGACACTAAAGATAATCACAAGGCTTTCTTTAGTTATGTTAGGAACCTGGGTGGGAATTCCCAGATATGCTCAGAATTAGTCCAAAATGACAAAAATACACTGATCCCACAGACATTGCCAACATCCTAGCTGACAGGTTCAGCAAACTTCTCCCCTCCCACCAAAAGGGCAAATATCTATCCTAGCAGAGTGCTGCCCCTGACATCTCAGATGCTCAGGTGAGAGCTGCCCTCTCCAAAGCAAAAACACAGCATCAATGGGACCAGACGGTGTCCCAGGCTGCGCCCTACATGAACTCCAAGAAGAGCTAAACCCAAACATAAAACTACTGTTCAATCTCAGCCTTACTACAGGATATGTACCCAAAGAGTGGCGTACAGCAACAGTGGTCCCTCTCCACAAAGGTGGTGCCTCAACGGACCCTGGAAACTATCGCCCCATAAGCCTGACTAGCTTGGTCTGCAAAGCTATGGAAAGGATCATCATGGACCTCATAAATAAAGATATTGGGGACCTAAAGACACTGGATCCTACCCAGTTTGGCTTTGTTAAGGGCAGATCCTGCCTCTTAAACCTGGTTGACTTTTTTGAAACAGTCACCAAGGCCATTGACGAAGGGAAGGTGGTCCACACAGCCTATCTGGACCTCGCAAAAGCCTTCGATACAATACCCCACTCAGGCATTATAGATAAGCTCACCAGCTTAAATATAAACCCCTATGTCACTAGATGGGTTGCAAACTGGCTCAAGGACAGAACCCACATGGTTAGAATTGCTGGAGCCATGTCAGACTCCAAACCAGTTACAAGTGGCGTCCCACAAGGCTCAGTCCTGGGACCTCTCTTGTTTAGTATATATTTTTCGGAGGTACAGGCCAACACGGAAGGACTGTGGCTGACCAAGTTCGCAGATGACTGCAAACTGGGCGCCATAATCGACTCTCCAGCCGACACAAGCATCCTCCAAAAGGGCCTCATAGAAACAGACAACTGGTGCCAGAGCCATGGTCTCAAGCTAAATGCCAAAAAGTGTATAGTCATCCCCTTTGGCAAAAACAAAGTGCCCACAAATTACCACATAGGTGGTAATCCATTAAGTACAGAAGAAGTCATTAGGGACCTGGGGACCCAAGTTGATAGCAATCTCTCATTTGACAACCACGTGGCCAAAGTGGTTAGAAAAACATTTTATATAGCCCACCTAATCATGAAGGGATTCACATCTAGATTAGGAGAGGTCATCGTGCCTCTTTACTCATCCCTCATCAGGCCCATAATCGAGTACAATGCCCCTTTTGGGATGTACCTTACCAAACACCTGCAGCAACTGGAAAGACCCCAAAAGTACCTCACCAAGAGGATCAAAGGGCTCAAACAGATGCCATATGCTACCCGGTTAAAGAAACTCCAGCTCTACTCAGTGGCATACCGCCTGCTCAGAGGTGACCTGTGCCTGACGTATAAGGCCATGTCCAACCCGAATTAAGGGACATGCTGCACCTCAAAAATCCAAATCTCATCGAGCTACACGCCGAGAGACTTGAACCTCAGCACTGAAATAAATAGGACATGCTGGAGGGACAGATTCATAACCCAGAGGCTCCCTTCACTATGGAATAAAATCCCAGTCCAGGTTAGGCAGAGTCCCTCATTGACTCTCTTCAAGAGGAATCTTGATGAGTGGATGGGAGATCATAGGTTTACCCCGGGTATCACTTCTGTGTCACTGTTAGACAGAGGCACAGTATACTAACCTCGAAAAAGGGCATAGCAAAATTAATTTAAAATGGGTGGCGAAAGCCAAACATACTCTGGCTAGGCTTATAAATGCCCTAGGGCAGATAGCCTAGTATGAACCTATGAACCTATGAACCTATTTACAAACATAACCTTAAACATAGGAAGACTGAATGAGCATGGCAGAAAGAATGTTTAGTAAGGAGGGATGATAGTGTTAAAGATATTATAGATGTAGATGTCAGAAGACAACAGATGGGGATTTTGAAAAAGGATAAATGGATAAGGTAGTTAAAGGATGATAGAGAAGAGGGAAGTAAAGAAGATAAGATGTTAGTAATGCAGAATCTAGAAAGGGAGCAGGAGGATTAAGGGAGTTAAGCAGGTAGCTGTTTATTAGGTAAAGACAAAGGAAAAAGGGGACAGGTAGTAAATAAGTAGGCAGTGCAGTAACAGAGCAAGGATAGAGTAATGGGGTATGAATCAACTTTATTTAGAACAAGGACAGATACATGAGCTAGGAAGGAAGACTTAATTTAGATTTAACATTTTTAAGACTGGAGGCAGTTTGGATATTTAGGGATAGAGTGTTCCACAGTTTGGTCACTGAATAGGAGTATAAGCATTGTCCAGCAGTTTTGTTTGGTTTATATAAGGTTAAGTGTTGCGTGGCTTCAGAGCAAAGAGATTGGCTGGGGTTGTAGATTTGAAGAACTGAGGCAGGACAAGCTTGAGGTTTGTAAATAATGTTATGGGTAACTGTAAGTTGAAGATAGTTAAAATTTTGTAGAAATTTTAACCAATTAAGGGGAATAAAAACAGAGCAGTGGTTTTGGTAGTTAGAGATGCCAGTAGCAAATTTAGCAATTTTATTATAGCAGGATTCAAATTTATTCTTTAGTGTGATCTGAAGGTTGGTTGTAGTGTGCTTTTTTTGATTGCATTAGGTATGTAGAGATCGAAGGTAAGTTTGTTGTCTATAGTTACTCCTATTAATTTGGAATGTGGGACTAACTCTTTCAATTTCTGTGTTATTTAGAGAGAAAAATCTTAAAGTCGGTTGGGGGATCCTTGGGGTGAAAAGGAGTTTGTTTTTAGGAGGGTTTAGTAATAGTTGTGCATTATTAAGCTTAAATATTCCAAGGTCATTTGGTCTTATGACCATTTACACCTTACCAGTTACTTCTCACAGGCCACACCTCCTTTCAATATTTGGGCCATGCTAGTCAATCCTGGGATAAACTTGTGAATACTCACCCAGTCATCTGGGTTATGTTGCTTAACATGCAAGGGGTGGTATTCCAGAGGTGTGTGAGGTGACAAGTTGTAAACCCGTCCCTCAACCCTTTTTATTTATCTGTGATGATTTAGGTCCTTTGGTCTCATATTGGTGGAGCTATTGGACTTACAGAGACAGATGCAGGAGGTCCGAGACGAATGGGTCTCTTATGGCATAATCTCCCCTCAAAAGTCTATAAGACATGAAATTAAGGGATAGAGCTTTCTGCCTCTCTTGATAATTCAGGGACTTGCTTATTTTATTTTGGTTAGCAACCTCTGGGGTCTTTCTAATTGTTTAATATTTTTAGATGTGCTAAATAATGGGATTTCCTGACAGCTGTTGCATAGGTACATACAAATATTTCAGGCACGATCACTTACACCCCTTCTAGCCTGCCAGTATGCCAAAACAGTCATTCATATAATGTGACCAACTTGTTCTTAAACATTTCTAAACTAGTGCTTGTACTAATATAATTTGGTAGTGTATTCCATGCAACAACTACTGTCTCTCAGAGAACCAATTGGTACACCTCTTATTCCTATATAATTTCTTACATAGGCTGTCTAACAATTCCTTACTACTCAATGATAACCCCGGGCATTGTCATTTGATGTTCAAAAGACAGGGAATTATCAAACCAAGTTCCTAGATTCCTGACTACATTTTCATTTTGTAGCAGAGTTTTGTTGAATAAATATGATGAAAGGAGGGGTTGTGTGCCAAAGGTGACAATACTACACTTTTCACATTTAGTCTGAGCTAATGTTCAGTACACCAAGAGTTTACCCAGGAGAGTTTATGTTGGATGGTTTGGGTGCCAGTGGTTGACTTAAAACACACACACACACACACACACACACACACACACACACACACACACACACACACACACACACGCACACGCACACACACACACACACACACACACACACACACCAACACATCTGATGAAGCTTCTGTAAATCACAGTCTTCTGGGCTCTTTCTTTCATCCAGTTTACTATAAATCTTACCATATATGGGTCGATTTTTACGAGATTTAGCTTCTATATGATGCCAGCATAAGGAATGGTGTTGAAGGACTCAGGTCAACATGTCATGTGTACTGCATGGTCACCCATAACCCTTTTGAAGAATTTTCCCATTTGGCTATAAGGCCATCTTTGGACAGGGGCATCAAGACTGCAGTGCACTACTCATCAGGGATGAAACCAGTAGCTAATGTTTATTTTTATAGTATTTTATTTGTATTTGATTTCGGGGGTACAGCACTGATCTCCACAGCTCATTTTCAGAAAGCCCTGGAGTGGTGCCCGGTTAAGTGACTTGCTCAGAGTCACACAGTTAGGCAGTGGAGGCTGAGGGAATCAAACCTCCGGCCACTGGACCACAGGAAACAGATTGTTAACAGCTCCTTATACAGTGCCAAGACAAGTTTCACTATTATTAAGCAGCTAGGTATGTTGTCAGGCCCCGTGGAGGAAATGCTTTTGAGCTTAGTATTCAGTAGATGATTTTTATTGATGCAGGTGTTATGGGGCTTTGGAAAGACATCTCAGGGGTGAAGTTGGCACTGAATTTGTTTGCAACAATTTTAACAATGTCTATTGCAGCAAAACAGAAGGTACCATTTTGACTAAGTTCAGAGCAATATAGAGTATTGCTTCTTAGTTTTCTAACATAGCTAACTTGAGTTATAATTATCTTTGCTTCAGAAATGAGCCAAAGCTCATGGACTCCATAACTGGACCTGATAGTTATTTTTTTATACTTTTGTAATGCTTTGATATTTCCATGAGAAGAGGGATTTTGGGCCTACTATATATTTTATGCAGTTTCTTTCATTGTAGTTTATTTATACTAGTGGACCTCCAAGGTGGTTTAGGGGCTGTTTACGCTATGCACTTTTCTAAATGGGTGTAGAATTCTTTAGAGAAGCAGCCTGTTGTTGTATCAAAGTCAGGGGTGTTGCAATCAAAAGTGAATTTTGATATTTCATCATAGCGAAGTTTGAGGTTGGCACATTTGTAGTCTTCAAATTCAGTGGGGCTTGCTGTAAGGGCTTTTGGGAGTTTAAAGGAGGTCACAAGTTTGTGATCAGACTTCATTGGGGAAGGAGGTGCCATAGGCGGAGTAGTGCAAAAAGCAGCCATATTTTTAAGAATCACGTCAAGTATGCTATGTCCACTAGGCGGTTTGCTTACCACCTGCTCAAAGGAGTTTTTATTATTTAAGACTGGAAACTTACTGGCATATCCTAGAACTGCTAAAACATTACATAGAAAAATAAATATTGATATCAAAATACTAAAATCATATCATCATTTCTGAATGACAAATTAACAGATCACTTATGTTTAATTGTGACTGGCAAGTAAAGTGGCAGAGGACATATAGAAATTATAGAAAGAATGTTAAGTAACTGGGAAATATCAGCATAGTAAGATTATTTAGTAGCAAAGGAGTCCTGAGAAGAAATATGGTAGGGAAATACATTAATATGGATTAATTCCTCTATATTGGAATAACTACGGGATACAATAAGGTTTCAAAAAGTTTCATTTGCACCTGTACTTTAATTGATACTACCACTTTGAGGGCATTGACACATGCCTTCTTTGAGTAAAAATGTTTCAAGTTCAATCTTACCTCATTCTGTAGCCATAGTATTCCATGTACATAGCACACATACAAAAGTTCACCCTACTGAATTGCATGAAATTCATAACACAAGAGCCAGATCATGGTCAGATGGGGCCCCTAGGCAGGGTAATGGATTGGGGGTGCCCCCCACAGCCATTTCAAGTGTCCCATTACTTGAAAAATTTTCCCCGGTTGCCATAAACACTGTTCAAACCTCTCAGTTCGCACAGTGTTTTCTGCTTTATTTCTACAATTATTACAGATATTTGGATTTAACTTTTATTTCAGATTTTATGATACAAACACTGATAGACATTTGTTAAACAAAACAGCCTCACAATGAAAACAGACTTAGCATTAACAGTAACCTTCTCTGCCCTTGAAACTCGCATACATTGAAACGCACACAAAGAAATGCATCAGGCCAATGGTGGATAAAATTTACCTTCGGGCTGTTTTCAAACCATAGGCTCTTTGCACACATTTTTAGAACCATGCATGCATGTGTTCGTGATTCACCTTCCTGATTGTATTAAATTATTCCTTGGATAATACAGCATCACTTATTAAATTTGTAGCTTTGAACATTTTTCAGTAAGCAGTGAAACCGTGTATGAACCAATAATGACAAAACTTTTAGTTATGTACTTACCATAACTTCGGATGTATGGGATCCATCTCACCTACATTCATAACTGATGGGTTCGGAGCCGATCCATCGGCTCCGACTCGGCAACTAATACACTAGCACGAAGTCTCTCATTGGCTGGGCTACTCCCTATCCCAGGATGCACTACACCTGCTTCCCCAGATCTTGTTTGTTCGCTTTCATACATCCATGCAAACACAGAAAAACTAGTAGTCACTATAACCAGCTAAAGTTCTTCAAGAAAGATCACCAAAAAGGGACTACAGCTCCTCTAAATCCGAATGGAAGGGGGAAGGAGGGTTGGTACTTATGAATGTAGGCGAGATGGATCCCATACATCCGAAGTTATGGTAAGTACATAACTAAAAGATGTAATGGGATCCTATCTCGCCTACATTCATAACTGATGGGACAGCGTCCCTAGCACCTAAATCCCGGGTGGCTCATTGGAAAACACTCCTGAGAACTGTGGAACCAAAGGAAGCCCTGCCTCGAGAAACCACATCCAATTTGTAATGAGAAATGAAAGTGTGCAGAGAATTCCAGGTTGCCGCAGCACAAATATCATCTATTGATAATTTGGAGTGAAAAGCTACAGAAGTAGCCATTGCCCTGGTAGAATGAGCCTTGACTGGAAAGGGAAGCTCTTTGTTAGCCTGTGAATAAATAAAAATGATACAATCTTTAATCCATTTAGCTATGGAGGTTTTGTTACTGGTTGACCCAATTTGTTCATTGCAAAGGAAACAAACAATTGATTTGATTTCAGCGTGTGGCGGTTCTGCTCAAGTAAAAACGCAGTTGTCTATGTACGTCCAATTGATGTAAGGTATATTCTGCGTTATTAGAGAATTCTGGGAAGAACACAGGGAGCTCTATAGTTTGTTGAATACAGAAAGAGGAGGCCACCTTTGGTATAAAGGAAGGGTTTAATTTCAAGGAAACTCTATGCTTGTGAAAAATCAAATAGGGAGGATCAGAACAAAGAGCTTGAAGTTCTGAAACTCGCCTGGCAGAAGTTATGGCCACTAAAAAGGCCGTTTTCCAAGACAGAAATTTTAAATCACAGGTAGCAGCTGGTTCGAAAGGACGGACAGTTAGGGCAGCAAGAACCATATTCAAGTCCCAAGGGGGGACAGGGTGAGATAATGGAGGCCTAAGGAACCATGCCCCTTTAAGGAAAGCCTTACAAAGTTTGTGAGACATCAATGAAGGTTCAAATGAGGCATGAAAATTAGAGATCGCCGCTAGCTGAACCTTAATGGTAGAAACTGAAGAGCCCAACTGAAAAATGGAGGCCAGAAAATTCAGAACCTCCGATACTGGTGCAGTGAGAGGGTCTATACCCCGTTCCTGAGCCCAGAAGGCAAACCTTTTCCATTTGCTGGAATAAAGTTTGATAGTGGAAGGTTTATGAGAAGAAGACAATATGTGGACCACGTCCGGAGAAAGAGCATTGTCTCGGACTAAGGATGGAAGTGGAGTAACCATGCTGCCAACTTCAAGGACCTGAGAGATGGGTGAAGCCGTCCTGACTGATGAGTCAACAGGTCTGGCACCGGGTCCAGAAACCATGGACCTTCTATCGCATGCCTCTGTAGGAAAGGAAACCAAACTTGACGAGGCCAGTGCGGGGCAATCAAAATCATCTCGCTCTCCAGGTAAATGGCCTTCTGTATCACCCTCGGTAGGAGGGGAAACGGGGGGAAGGCGTAGAGAAGACCGGGGGGCCAAATGTGGGTCAGAGCGTCCCTGGGAATCTGTCCCTGAGAAGGGAACAGCGTGAAGAACTCTCTGCATTTCGCATTGTGAGGGCTGGCAAACAGGTCGCAGCAAGGGAGACCCCATCTGTCGAAGATTTTCGCAGTTACTCTCTGGTTGAGGGACCACTCGTGGAGTAAAAGAATGGTCCTGCTTAATCTGTCCGCAATCACATTGGATTTCCCCGGTATGTGCGTTGCCATTAGAAAGCGGTTGGTAGCTACCGCCCAGTGCCAAAGTCTCATGGCTTCTCTGCACAGTGGGTAAGACCTGGTTCCACCTTGCTTGTTTATATACCAAACCACCGACATGTTGTCGGATAGGATAGCAATCAGACCTTGTGGGAGAGCGTGATGGAGAGCTTGGAGTACCAAGAGTACCGCTCTCATCTCCAGGACATTGATATGCAAATGCGTTTCCTGGATCTGCCATGTGCCTTGGACCGACCTGTCCAGGTAATGACCCCCCTACCCTACCTGGGAGGCATCCGTAGTCACAGTGGCAACGGGATGTTGAGGTATAAAGGGTCGCCCCTGGTCGAGATTGGATTGGAGAAGCCACCAACGCAGATCTCGACGGCAACTCTCCGTGATCATGATTAAATGGTTCAAGGGAAGTTCCTGATAAGACCATTGAACCGACAGTAGCCATTGTAAAATTCGCATGTGAAGTCTGGCCAAGGGAACTAAAAGTATGGTTGACGCCATCGAACCCAACAGTTGAAGAATCCGATGGGCCGGGGCTCTTAGTAGGGGAAGACAGGATTTGACTTGATTTTGTAGGACCTGAATTCTTGCTGCCGGTAAAAAGGCGCGCATTCTTTTTGTGTCTAAGTCTGCGCCTATAAAAGTAATACGCTGAGATGGCTGTAGTACAGATTTTTGCAAATTGAACGTAATCCCCAAGAAACGGCCCAAGGTGAACGTGGCATTGAGCGCCTGGAATAGTAGATGCTCGGAGGTGGCAGTAAGGAGCCAGTCCTCTAGATATGGAAACACTTGGAATCCCAGACTTCTCAGGTGAGCAGTTACCACTGCCAGACACTTGGTGAACACCCTGGGGGCTGTGGTGAGACCAAAAGGCAGTGCTCGGAATTGAAAATGACTGACTCCGAGGCGGAAGCGTAAGTGTCTCCTGGACTCTTGAGCTATCGGAATGTGATAGTAAGCATCCTGGAGATCTATGGAGCACATCCATGCATCTTTTTCCAGCAAAGGAAGAATAGACTGAAGAGTGACCATTCGGAATTTGGATTTTTTTACAAAACGATTCAATGAACTGAGGTCCAAAATGGGCCTGAAGTCCCCTGTCTTTTTTGGTACCAAAAATAATCTTGAGTAAGTTCCTGATCCGATCTGGTCGATGGGGACAGGCTGGATGGCTCCTTTTTCTAGCAGCTTTGAAACCTCTAATGCTGCCTGATCCCGCTGACTGGGTGGTACGTCCGGGATTTCCCTTAAAGAAGGGGGGGGGTTTGTTGAAGGGGATGATGTATCCTCCGGTAATAATGCGAAGCACCCACTGATCGCTTGTTATGGATTCCCAAGCTTGTGGGTGCGCCGCAAATCGACCCCCGACTGGCTCTGGAGATGCACAGTCGGGCAACAACTCAGGGACGCTGGTTGTATGAAGAACCACGAAAGGAATCGCGGTCTCCAGAGTTACGGGGGCCTCTGCCACCTCTGGGGCGGCGTCTTCCAGAATTTCCCCCTCCCCTGCCTCTGGAGGGGGAATCACTGGGTGGAGTAGGGAAAGACTTCTGAGATTTTCTAAACCACATTTTCCCTCCTCTCTGAGCCTTGGGGTAAGGCCTAGAAGGAGCGGAAAATCGGGCCCCAACGGCAGTCAAAGTCTTGCCCTCCTGCTCGCACCGAGTTAGTGTGTCCTTCACCTTGGGTCCAAACAAAGATGACCCATCAAAGGGGGCATCGGCGAAGGAAGACTTGAAGGCCTCCGCAAACGAACACAAGCGTAACCAGGCGTGTCTCCTGAGGGCAACGCCTGTTCCCGCTGCTCTACTCGCCCCTTCAGCCGCATAGGAAATGAGCCTCATGGACGAGTTAACAATGGATAACAGGGTAGTCATCTGGGTGCCAACAGTCGGGGCCAGCGCCTCAGGTAGATTACCAACAAGGGAGTCATTTAGCTCTTTGAGGAGATCCCTTTGGAGCCTAGTAAAATGACATAAGTAATTCAGCGACCGTAAGGTAAAGGCCGCTGAAGACAGGGTACGCTTCCCGTACCTATCCATGCTCCTGGAGTCCTTATTAGGAGGATGAACAGACGTTGAAGCCTCTGCCACGTCCTGCTGTGTGGCAGAAGCCACCACCAAAGCATCTACAGGCACACCCTTTGTCAGAAATTCCTTCTGGGGGGGGGCTGACAAAAACTTATTGGGCCTCACAGGCACCGGTTCCACAGAATCAGGGTGTTCCCACGCCCTTCGAGAAACCAAATCAAGGAGTTCATCGAAGGGCGGAGACACCCAGGAGGCGGAAGGCTGGGCCCCAAAGGCCTTGAGGAAGACTGACTCCTCAGCTGAAGGGGTTTTGGCTTGCCAGTCACCTCTCTGTCTCAGAATCTCCAAGATATCTGAGAAGGAGATATCATCCGAAGATGATTTGGGGGACCCTTCTGCATCATCGAGGTCAGTATCCGATGTAACAGACTCATCTTGGGAGTCTACGTGCTTCCTCTTACACAATTTCTTCCATGGGGGTTCGTCCGAAGCAGTTTCGGACGGACCACCCGGAAGAAGGGAACCCCCGATGGGGGTATCCTCAGGCCCTGGGGCCCCGCTGCCGGGGAGCTGCAACACAACAGAGGCACCAGTCTCCAAATCTAGGGACGGTGAGGTAGAATCTTGCTGAACCGGCAAAGGCATGGCCAGCGCCACTCCTCATGGCGTCAAAGGTCGGACCTCCAGAATCCAAGGAGGTCACTGGTCTAGAGGCCACGATGGCACTGGGAATTCCAGCAGCCGATGCTCCGAGAGGAAGACTAGGCACCGAAGCACCCAATCCCAAAGTGTTCCCCTCGGGCCCGGCTGAAGAAGTCGCAGTACCAAACCCTGAACCGGAGGACAGGGTAGGAAGCACAGTCGGAACCGAGACCTCGAAGGGTCTCTGCTCCGACCGTATGGCCCCGCTTTGCTCCACCACCACCGACTCCAACGGCTCCGAGGAGGTTGGAGGAGGAATCGAATGTGTTGGAGGGGGGATCGGCTCCGAAGCTAACTGTGCTGGAGCCGAGACCAATTTAGTAAAAACTGGAGACTGGAATAGCCTCTGTATCACCCTATCCAGGTCCGAATCAGAGAGTCTCGATGATTTAGAGGAGGTAGACAATCGAGAAGACTTTCCTCTCGGCTCCGAGAGAGAAGGGGACCGGCTCCGAAATGGCTCCAATGCCATCGGCGCCAGTTCCACCTCAGCATGGACCACCATCGGCGCCGACGGAGCTTTCTTCGGAGCCGAGGGGGAAGAGTCTGAGCTGCACACCTCCACCGGCTCCGAAGCCATTGGGACTGATGGAGGTGATTCACCTCTCAATACTCCAACCTGCGGCTCCGAAACCAATGGAGCCGAGGCAAGAGGTATCGAGGCAGACCCTTCGACCCTCGGCCCCGAAGTCAGTGGAGCCGAGGAAGAAGAAGTCAATTTTTGCTTTTTAGTAGACGGCTCCGACGGACTTGTCGGAGCCGACGATCTTTTCTTTTTGGAAGCAACAGAAGGATCTAAGGCTTCCTCAAAAGGTTTAATAAGCCCTTTCAAAATCAGCTTGTTTTTGCGTTCTTGAAGAACTCTAGAGGAGAACGCATGACAGACGCTACATGTCTCCTGCAGATGTTTCGGCCCCAAACAATAAACACAAACTGAATGGCTGTCTGTAATGGACATTTTATAACTGCACCGAGTGCATTTTTTAAAGCCTGACTTTTGCTCCTTAGACATAATACAGGCTCTTCAACAAGTAATAAAACTATCAACAAAATTGCGCCAACTGAAGAGCGCGAGACACACTGGCGCGAGTACTGAGGAAAAATTTACCTCACAAAAAACAGTCACAGACAAAACAAGTTCAACGGCCCAAAGCCCTCTAATTTAAACGGGCTTGGCCCGAAAAACAATTAACCAAAAAATGAAATAGGCCTGAACAGCACTCAAAGGTAGGGCAAAGGCCCTCTAACTTAAACGGGCCTTGCCCGACTGAAAAGAATAAAGTACCAGAAGACACTCAAACACACAAAATATATAAATTAGCAAGAAATAGCCGTTAAAACAGCTGTTTGGTTAATATAGACAAAAAACCCCAAGGTCAAAGACCAGTAAAGGTAGAAAAAGAACCACTTAGCTCCAGCCAAGTCGAGACCACGTCCAGCTTGTAAAGCGGCAAACGAGATCTGGGGAAGCAGGTGTAGTGCATCCTGGGATAGGGAGTAGCCCAGCCAATGAGAGACTTCCTGCTAGTGTATTAGTTGCCGAGTCGGAGCCGATGGATCGGCTCCGAACCCATCAGTTATGAATGTAGGCGAGATAGGATCCCATTACATCTGCCCATTTCAGAACATTTCAATCATAAAAGGCCACTCAAACTTCTGTCATTACAATCCCCCAATATTATATATATATATATATATATATATATATATATATATATATATATATATATAAAAATACATACACACACACACAAAATCTCTGCAGAAATAAAAAAGCCATTTGAATAATTTCACATTAAAGGCATCTGTAACAAATGAGGAGGCTGCTAGCAAGCAACTTTAAATTGTTCTGTTTCATGAACAAGTTCAGTGCCTGCTGCCCATGAAGAATAAACTGCCTATGTTATATTAAAAAAATGGTAATTGCAATACAGAATGGATGGTAAACCGACCCCAGGTATGTGGTTACCTGGCATTTCATCCAAAGGAGGACATACTCAGGACTGCAGCACCACCCCCAAGTATAAAGCAGTATTAGCAATCCATCTATATACTGTGGGAGTAGAACTCACAGCCTTCTACATTAAGAACAAGCATCATGCTACCTATTGTGCTAGGAACAACGCTTTCAAAGTCGATAGCACAACAGTGATTGCACATTGTAAACAGACTTAGCATGCCCAGCAGTAAACTTTTCCCTTAAAGCTCACACTTGCTTGAAAATGCATTTGAAACGCAATGCCCAGAAAACGCACTTGGAACTCAAAAGTTTTAGTGACTTGATAGATGGGGTAGAAGGTTCAGGCTCTTGTTTTCTGTAAATCAGGTACAGGGTTTCAGCCTAAGCAAATTATCTAGCCTGCCTTCCCTAACTGGGGCATTTTACAGACACTCTTACCTGTGTCGGTCCTGTGGGAAGAATCGTACCCAGTCAGCAAACGTGCCCATGTCTTAACGTGAAAGAAAGCACACAATGAGGTGTGCGAGTGAAGTGACCGTTTGGACGCAACAGTTGTGCGAGTGGACTGCTGGGTGATGATTCGTGGGCTAACAGCAAGCCAAGGCAGCAAACGAAGGAAGCAAGCAACAGATGTGTGTGAATGAACTGCTTAATGATGACAGTCGCATGGATGATACAGCACGCCAACTCGCCAAGACAACAAACATGCATGTGTCTTAACGCGGAAGGAAACAATTAACAAGTGTGTCGGAATGAACTGCTAAATACTGAAGCAACAGGTGTCCGGCTTGTGAGCTGCACCATGATGACGCCTGGGTGCAACAGGTGTGTGCGAGTGGACGTTGTTTCTTTACTTTTAATTTTAAAAAGTAGGTGTGATAGCCTCCCGTTCTGGATCTGGCTGTGCGTATACCCACTGCTTATGGGCTGGTACCAGTAGAGACTAGAATCATGTACCCCCAAATAGGAAAGTGGCTATGACCGTACGGATTCCTTTTCAGCTGATATACATCTGAGCAGTAATATCCGTGCATAATTAAAAAAAATAAATAAACAAACCAAATATAAATAAAAGGATAACATTACTTTTGCATGTGAGGAAGTGGAATTCCTCAGGGTTAGCCAAGCCGTCATCATAAGCACATTGTCCCTATTTCCACACAGTGATGCTGTCAAACTCACATCAATTGGAGCTCACACAGCACTGGATGTCCTCATAATCAAATTATGGCAATGACCTTAGTTCGACAAACATGCCTAATCAATTGAAACATCACTGCGTGCGTGGCATGAAGACAGTCCATACAGTGATTCATCCTACATCATTGATGTGCTTAGTACACCAGTGTCTACTATACATACATGCCTGTAAACAGTTAACAAAAAAAAGGGTAGTCTTAACTATACCACTGTCATTACTAAGATTCGTATTTATGAATCTTGGTGATGGCAGAAGGCATACTAAACACAGCACAGCATGCATTTATCTATTCCGCACAATATACTTATTAATCCCATAGCCCCTAAAAGGAATATTCTTCTGCAGGGTGTCAGCATGCCCTAGTCATACAAAATTACTGAACTCTCCAAGCCTATTGTGCAAATAACTATCTCAAACTGGACTTAGAGCATTGCCATTGGTTAGTATCAGTGAAACTGCCTTAACAGATTTGCGTGTAAACAATATTTAGTTCTTTTTCATTATTAGTGCAGACTTTTGATATGCTCCATTCTTGATTTTTTTCATACTAGAGTCATGCTTACATTGTTAGCAGTGTTTAATAAAAAGTGTGTAAATAGCATTACAACTATCTTCAAGTATCTTTCTCTCTTCCTGCCACTAATTTATATTTAGTTCTTTCTCACTGGTATCTTTAACTTTAAATGATGTGAATTGTTCTCATTTGTAGTTATGTGTAAACACTGTAATGCAGATGTCCTTCGTGGTTCACTGTTGCAGTCATCACTGAAGGGTTCTTCCTGCCAGCAGCAGCCCCCGATCAGCCAGAATCCCAAAGTCTGGATCGGGCGCCAGCTGAGGTCGCATTTATCCTGACGTCAATGCGCTGGAAGGTATAAAGACCTCAGCTGATGCCATTTCCCCAGTCTTTCTTGCCGCGCGGTGCCCTTTGCAGTTCACTGATGCCGGTCGGCCTGTTCCTGTTTGTTTTTGGATTTAAAATTTTTGTCTTGGAAAACTGCTTTTCTTTTAGCTATTACCTCTGCTAGAAGAATTTCAAAATTGCAAGCACTCATGGCTGTGGAACCCTTCCTTATTTTTCATCAGGACAGGGTATCTCTACGGACTAATCCCACATTTATGTCCAAGGTGGTTTCGGCAGTGGCCTTGAATTAGTCTATTCATTTACCTACCTTTTATCCTAATCCTCAAAGTGAGGAAGAAAGTCTTTTGCACTCTCTAGACGTGCACAGACAGCTTCATCTATACCTGGACAGGACCAAATTATTCCGGAAATCTGATCAGTTGCTTGTCGCTTATGCTCCTACTGTTCAGGGGAAAGCAATCACTAAGCAAACTATTTCCAAGTGGATTGCCCATTGCATCAAGTTCTGTTACTCTTATCATGGCAATCCGGTTCCTGTTAATGTTAGGACTCATTCTACCCGGGCTACTGCTTCTTCAGCAGCTTTTCTTTGTGGGGTTCCTACCAAGGATATTTTGGAAGCTGCTACTTGGAGTTCTGTACATACTTTTTCTAAGCATTACAACCTCCCTCTCTATTCTAAATCCAGAGCAGGTTTTGCTTCTGCGGTTTTGCAAGGTTTTGTGACCGCTCCCTCTGTTTCTCCTCCAGCCACCCTTTCTTAGCTTTGGGACTCAACCCTACAGTGATGACTGCAACAGTGAACCATGAAGGACATAGTACAGTTGTGTACTCTTACCATAAATGTAGATGTTCGAGTGTGTTCACTGTTGCAGTCCGGGTTACCCTCCCTCCTATCCCCTCTTTTGTTTTTTCCTTGAGTATTGTCTGTTATGAGATATTTTGGCTGCTGAGGTTTTGGGCATGGTTTCTTTTTTAGCCTTTTCTTTCTGGGCACCTGACATCTGGGGCAAGAAAAACTGGGGAAATGGCATCAGCTGAGGTCTTTATACCTTCCGGCGCATTGATGTCAGGATAAATGCGACCTCAGCTGGCGCCCGATCCAGACTTTGGGATTCTGGCCGATCGGGGGCTGCTGCTGGCAGGAAGAACCCTACAGTGATGACTGCAACAGTGAACACACTCGAACATCTACATTTATGATAAGAGTACACAACTGTACTTTTACTCTTATCCACAATGCTGTTTTACAGTTTGTAAATACTTGAGCCTTAGTTAATTTAGAACTCAGATGTGATGGTTGTATGTTTGTCTGCCTTTTGACCAGGACCATAAATGGAAAAGATCCTTAAGCCATTTTATTTTTCCAGTTAATAAATAAATGAATTAATATATAAAAGTAAGTCATAGCACAAGACGTAACAGGGAGGTATATGTGTTTTAGAAAATCATATAGAGAGTGGATACTGTGATCATGTGAGAATTTGCCTTTAGTGTAAAATGATTTTGTTAAGGGCTGCACGACATAAATGCAACAAGTGTAATTACAAACCATTATTATGTTAGCACTAAACTGTGATTTAAAGTGGAAATAATGAGTATTTATATTGCCATGTTATTAAAGCATATTTACAGATAGGTTTCACACTGCTGTGCCCTGTTTACCTCTACTGCTTATCAATACTAACTCTGAAATTGCTGTACTTTTCAGGAAAGGAAACATTCCAAGATACTGCAGATCTGGGCTTCCTCTATTTGCAGTTGTGATCACATTTATGAGGCTTACATTTAACAGTATAACACTTACAAAGGGCTCCCTGATTATAGTAGTTCATTGTGCGATACCATAAACCTCCTATAGTGGAGGCCCAAGGGATATATGCAATTATACAACAACCCCCCATTAATATTCCAAAATGTGCATGCTGATTGGTCAGCATGCACGTTGTAAATCAGACTTATACTAATGGGAAAAGATCTGGTCACCCAGACTTTTTCCATTAGTATGTCTTTTTTTTTTCTTACAGCAACGGAGAAAGCAAGATCTCCATTGCTTTTTAGGAAATGTATCGCTATGTTAAAGGAGTTTAACATAGCGAGACAGCTTTAAAAAAAAAGCAACGGAGAAAGGAAAGATCTCCGTTGCTTTTTTTAAAGCTGTCTCACTATGTTAAACTCCTTTAATATAGCGAGACACTTTCTAAAGCAACGGAGAAAACAAGATCTCCGTTGCTTTTTAGAAAGTGTCTTGCTATGTTAAACTCCTTTAACATAGCGAGACAGTTTGTAAAAAGCAATGGAGATCTTGCTTTCTCCTTTGCTTACACCCACAGCTCTGATGTACTGCGTAAGCATAAGCATGTGCAGTACATCAGAACTGCCACAGAATACCAGACAGCTGCGGAAGGGCAGCACGGAGGCATTATACAATGCCATTGTTTAAGAAAATTAAGTATTTTTTTTCTTAAATAATGTCATTGTATAATATCAATAACCCACTTCTGGGTGTGGGGAATGCTGGATTTACCCATGGTTGTCTTTGTTTGGCTACTCGGGCTTCGCCCTCATGACCAAACCATGCCAACCGTGGGTAAATCTAGCATTACAACCCACAGCCAGGCGTGGGTTATTGCTTAATTATACAATGACCCACCATTAATATTCCAAAATATGCATGCTGATTGGTTAGCATGCACGTTGTAAATCAGACTTATACTAATGGAAAAAGGTCCGGTCTCGTGACCAAACCACGCCAACCGTGGGTAAATCCAGCATTACCCACACCCAGGCGTGGGTTATTGCTTAAATGACCCACTAAGGACATACTAGTATTTCAGCTGCATGGCTTTGGAATGCCCATGAACTTTTACTTTTTAAGTCTTTATGCTTGCATTCAGTCCAATAAACCCAGCCCCCAAACTCCACTATCTGTAGACATGCCATGCTTTGGACTTTTTGTGTCCTCATCAGTATGGCATAAGTGAATTATTTAGCTGTGTTTTAGAAACAAAGGGCTTAAAGCCCTATGTGATGTCCATAAATATTAAGGCACCTGCAAAATATCCCAAACAACATCCAAGCAAAGGGTAAAAAGTTACACAAACAAACCAGTAAAAATTGCAAGAAAGACCCAGCCAAGAAAAAGTCTTCACTGTGTAATACCTTAAACATCCTGCATGGCCATAAACGGGTCACTTCCTTATGTTCCATGGGTCTCTATTACAAGATGTTCAAGTTATTACACAATGAAGACTTTTGCTTGGCTGAATTTTTCTTGTAGTTTTTACTGACTGGTTTGTCTCCATAACCTTTTTACCCTTTGCTTTGCCTATAGTGTTTGTCAGTAAATAAAGATAATGAATACCAAGTTATCTCAATACACTGAATTTTACTTTCATCATTTTCTCTCCATATAGTCTTGTTATGTGAAACCAGGAGCACCCTAGTACTGATGATGAAACAGAATCAATAACAAAATGGTTGAATTGAGTGCTGTATTTCTAGAGATAGTTCTGGAAATATGCAGTCTCTCAAAAACAGAAATACAGAGAAAAGCTCAGCCTTACGAGTACTACTCTTATATTTAACTGAAATATGTGGTCCACAATTTAAGAAATATATGTTTCTTCAAGGGGGAGGGGAGAAGAAAATGTCAGTCATAGTACCCATTGTTTTGGCTGTACTGGGAACTATCAGAAAAAAAAACAAAAGAAAGGCAGTACTAAATGGCTAGCAAGAACTCATAGCTAGCCTCAATTTGTTGTTGGGAAGAAAACAGGAAACACACCTACTGGAAACAATAGTATACAGAACACCTCTCAACCTCTTAGAGCAAAAAATCTGGACAAAGCCTAAAATGATGGGGGGACAAATAGGGACAGATTTTAAATATTGCTCTTACAAACTTAGAAAGTTGATAGAATAATAGGTTTTGCATTAGCATGAATTTTCAGAAGGATGTGGAGTCTTAAACTCAAATGTTTGTCATTATTTAATGACTTCAATCCTTAGCTATTTACCAGAAAAGTACATATTTTAGGAGGAACACACTAAAAATATGAGGCAAAAATCTGAACATTCTGCGAAAATTTGTACAGTTGAGAGGTATGGTATATACAGTATGCAGCACATGACCTGGGGATGTGTTTGTGTGCACAAGGATGGTAACAGGACCTTTGCCCTCTAGAGTGCCCACATCAGCTGGCAGTGGGGGAGGTTATGGCCTTTAAAAAGAAAATCTCCAGTGGTTGCCTGGATGACTTCTTCTTTCTGCAGACAGTACCCATCCTAGTAAGCAGTGAACTAAGACAGTGGATAAGTATGCTTGAAAATCAGCAAGCTTGAGACAAGCAAAAAGTAGTTTAAGACTGAATTTATGGTAGCAGACAGTAAAAAACAAATTGTCCACACCCAACCTGGAAACTGCAGAGTTCAGCTGATATAACAAGACAGTTACTAGTAAATACTCTTCTCTTTAGTGAGGAGGCTGTTTAATTTCCAAATTACTATTTTTAGCTACACTCCATCAGGTGGGCATATTGCAGCTGTGCTGGGAGCAGAAACAAGATATGTTATGAATTTAGTGATTTTAATGGATGTTTCAGAAAGCATAGTTGTGCTGGGTTGGAGAATTAAACGATGTGTTGGAATTTACAAGTTAATTATGCTTGTCCTGTGAGTGAGAAGGCAGTAAGGTTCCCAGTTGATGATGAAGATAAGGATATAAAATGAATGATAAAGTGTGTGGTGCTGCCACAGATCACTGTTCTAGGAAAAGGTAATTAGAAATGCAGGCAGTCAAACCAGATGTGATAAATGTGCTGCCACAGCTTGATCTGTTTAAGTATGCCAAGAGATCTGTCCTTGGAAATACACAAATAATTAACATATACTGTCCCAGCAACTTATGCAAAATCCATTACTTAGGCTACTCCAACTATAGCCTCTGTGTTAAAACATTGTATCATTATTGTCATCTGACCTTATCCCAGGTGAAACCCCAGCTGCTGGAAGCTAGCAGTATTTAGCATCTACCTGTGAAACTGGCAGATGTTGGACGTCATAAAACAATTACCTTCCTTCATGTTTTCAAAACTAGTAATTAGTCCACCTTAAACACAATACAGAGAGCTCCATAGTATAGACATTCTGTCTCTAGCTGCCATAAAGTAATTTAATTTCAGTTATTTTTCTGAAGTTAACCTCCTGTACTCCAGTTTCCACTGTTAAAATAAAAAACACCACCGCACACACACACACACACACACACACACACACACACACACACACACACACACACACACACACACACTAAAATCCCTACCCGTTATCCTCAAACACAACACTTACCTGAAACCCCAGATAAATCCACAAACCGCATCACATGCCATGAACATGACACCACGATAGCAGCGGATTCGACATTTGCGTATTCAGCATAGTGTAGTTTCGGTTAACTGCACTTTCAACTATTCGGTCTTGACGTACTGAATTTTGACATTTCAATACGTCGAGATTGTCTAGTGTATCCTTTTAACACATGTCTATACAAACCAGTTTGATATACACATAACATATAGCTCTAATACATTTGTAACACAAGCATCTTA
Source organism: Protopterus annectens (assembly GCF_019279795.1). Taxonomy (NCBI): domain Eukaryota; kingdom Metazoa; phylum Chordata; order Ceratodontiformes; family Protopteridae; genus Protopterus; species Protopterus annectens. Next base: position 1,231,916,991 of record NC_056727.1, on the reverse strand, counting down.
TATAGATCATGTTGTTATTCACAAATGACAAATAATTGTTTACAGAATTCCAGATAGCTGTGCTGGCAGTATCTCCCTTTGTCACACAATTCACTGTCTTTAATTATATCAGGTAATTATATGTGGTGTAATATATAAAGGCTATGTGTTTTGAAAAATAAGAAAGTGCTCTTCCTTATAATCCACTGCTACGATTTTTTTAAAGGATAATGCTATGACGTTTAATACTCAAAGGTTGACAGGTGTGTGGGTTGGTGGTGCACTGCAGTGGTAAGCCCCCATGAACAAGCCATACAGCAGGTTTGGGGGACTGACCCCTTTAAAGTGATACTTTTGTTGTTATAGTATATACTGTTTTATAAGATTTGTCGTAATCATTGTTTTAGTTTGACCAATTAAAAACATGTCTTAGGAGTGGAGAAATGGTGCACATAAAAAGTGAAGTGAATATGATAATATACAGTGCCTAAATATAAATGACATATCGGGGAAATTTCCAGAGGACATTTTTCTTATTTCCATAAAATAAAGAATCAAAAATGTTGTTTTAATGTAATAATAGATTGGGGTTGGTAGTTGCATCCCCTTTGCCACTAGAATTAAGACCATCAGAATTTAGCCCAGTTGATGACATGTTTCCTGTCTAGAGCCATCTCCTTAATCTCTAATGTTGTGCTGCAAATGATCCTTCTCTAGCTCTTTTGAAGTTCTTGCAAGGTACAGCCTAAACACAAAATGATGTGCAGGCGGTCTCATTGAACGCTTGGTAGGATCAGTCAGGCCTAAGGCTGGGGGAAGGACAGTAGGTTGAAATCTATTGTTCTGGTAAGTACATAACTTTTAAATCTGAGTTAGGAGTTCCATCATCTTTTCCACTAGACTGAGTCCCAAGCTAAGCCTCTTGGGTAAATGCATGGATCCTCATGAAAGACCCAAAATATGGTGGCATCAAAGGAAAATGTGGATTGAAAGATCATATCTAGTTTGCAGTGTCTTATTTATTAGGTAATATATTGATATATTGTTATAGTATTATTAATAATAATTAAGTGTTCAATGATATCCATGTCACTATTTTATATCATCCAACAATGTATTTTAAAGAATGCTTTGTGATGTGGCTATGGCCCTGACTGAATGGGCCCTAGGCTCTAAAGATTGGGCTCTGTGGTGCTTTTCATAACAAAACTTGATAGATTTTGAAAGCCTTTTAGATAAACATAATTTTGAGACTTTATTTTTCAGTGTTTTTTAATACAAAACGAGCAACTAACATTTTTGAATTGTGCTTGTTTTGACCAGATAAAATCTGAGCTGCCTTTGAATATTCATGCAGTGTAACAGATATACTGCCTTGTTAGTATAATTTGGGAAGAATATTGGAAGATTAATGGTCTGACTCAAGTTAGTCTTTGTTGCTATCTTTGTCATAAAAGAAAGATTTGCACTTATAGATTTTCCATTACTTCATGGGAAAGTAAGTAAGTAAGATGTACAGACAAAGGCTTCAGTTCCAAAGTTCTCCTGGATGAAGTAATGTTTACCAGGGATGGAGTTGTCCAAGATACAATTTTAGATCTGCAGTGTCAGATTGTTTGAAAGGGGGCCAAGTCAAATTTTTTTTAAATGATGTTCAAGTTCCAAGGAAGAACTAGATCCTTGGGTGGTGGACATAGAAGAAATGTACTTTTAAGAAAGGGTTTAAAGAACTTCAAAGGAGCTAATGGTAAGGAGTTGTTGCACTGGTAAAAACTAGAAATAAATTAACCCTGCTTGAAGAGTAGAATAACTAGGACCAGAGCAGTGAAGGTGTCTATATGCCAGACCATGGCCCAAATGGAGAAAATAATCCACTACTGTACCATTTATCTGAATAGAGGAATATGAAGGGTCCATATTCATCACAGGAAATGGAGAAACCAAGTAGTTAGGTATAGGGTGTGTATGGCCAGATGAAGCTTGCCAGATCTCCTAGTTGGTCTCAGATGTGGAGGCTTGTCCAGAAGATAAGACCAAAGCAGGGGAAATCAGACTTGCTGAAACCAGAATAGAGCTAGTAAAATGATTATAGCATTGTGTATCTTGGTCTTATCCAGAAACCTTGGAATGAGGGAAGGTGAGTAAAAAGCATAAAAGAGACCCATGGGCCACTTATGGATGAGTACATCTATGGGGCAATCTCCCAAAGAAGAAATAAGAAAAAATAAATTTCTGCTTTTGGTATTGATTAAAGTTAAAACTAGGTCACAACAAAGTTCTTTCAATGATAGAGCATGAGATACTTTAGCAAGAAAAAGCTGAACCTGTCTGCTAGAGAGTTGGCTTGTGCAAGCATACGTATACCAATAAGAAAAAAATTTGTTCCAAAGACCCCCAAACTCTCCTGGACTCCCAGCAAAAGGGATAGGAACTAGTCTCCCTTTTCATGATGATATACTGTACCATTGCCATGTTACTGATGTGGGTGGCAGTAAAATCATGGGGGAGGAAGTCACAAAATACCTGCAAGGTGAGAAAGACGGGTTTATTTCTAGAGTGTTGATGTGCAGCAAGGCCCCTGAATATGACCATATCCCTTGGATCCTTTGCTCTTGATAATAATCCCCCATTATAGAGCAGAGACATTTATGATGATAGTAGTGACACCCTGCTCTGGCCCAGTAATCAAGGAGCCTCAATCCTCACCACTGGTACCAGTAGGGAATGTACACACTTTAGGGATGACAAGTACACACACAGTAAAGTGCAATTTCCCTTAAGAGCACACAGAGATCACATTCAGTCTGGGGCTGGTTTCTCCCTCTTTCCCCACATCCCCAATAAGACTACTCACTAACACAGCTATAGAGTTCAGATCTCAGCTGAGTGGCCAAGCTAAAACCTCCAGCACTCTCTCTGTCCAACCAGTGCTTTGTTTCCCTGCCCAAGTAGCTGACACGCACACACTTTGAGATTTGATTTATACACACACACACACACACACACACACACACACACACACACACACACACACACACACACACACACCTGGGAAAGGCTGGCATGGGTTTACTAGCTATGCACCCTTCTGCCCAGACTATAAGGTAGTTCCGACTGCCACCAGCCACACTTTATCAACTACTTTAAGGCCCTTAGCTTGTCCAATCCCACTGTGTAATGTTACTATTAATCCAAATGATAGTTTGGCCAAGCCAGGCTATTATGTGTGGCCTGCACAGTGTCATCAAACTGATATGCAAGTACGCTAAGAGCTTAAATATCTCTAAACAGACCAGCCACAATTGAAAGGTTTAAATATATTTAATAATAAATAATAAAGGAACAAGACAATAATAAATATGTATTCACAGTCACTTCAGAGTTCAAAATCACAGGACATATTTAAAACAACATTGCAGGACAGACTCAAATAAATAAAGAAAACATCTAAGCTATACTTTACTATATTCCTATCTGAATCTAAAAGAGTTACTATTCCCTAAAGACTTACAGCAAGGCAAGTACAGAAGGTGGTGAAGGAATCTTCTAGCTGATGTTGTCAGGTCAAAGACAGATACAAAATGCACAGTCTCTCTGTCTCTCTCTCTGTCTCAGAGAGTTCTTAAATTAATATCTCAAACATTGCTGCTGGGATACTTGCAGTATGACATCATTTTTTGTCACCTGACTTCAGTTCCTAGACTAAACCCCCAGAATATAGCATCCCCCTGTGAAAACACATAGCCTTCAGATGTTTGCAGCTGCTAGGAGACATAAAACAATAAAACACTTACAAAACAATACAGAAGGCACCCTAGTTCTAGACATCCTGTCTCCTTGCTGCATTGAAACTAACTGTTTCAGCACAGTCCTAAAACAATTTAATTTCAACTATTTTCGTGAAGTTTTGCAAGTTAACCATATATGTTCTAGTTCCCACTGTTAAAACATATACAGTGCATCTAAACAGTCACAATAGTGCAGGTACATTCCTGTTCTATTCTAATAAGGCATGCTGTGGTTACATTTTAGCTCAGTACTTTACACAAACTTCTGTTTAAATCACGTCAATATTCACAAATGACATAGAATTATTTACAAAATTCCAGATAGCTGTGCTGGCAGTATCTCCTTCTGTCACACTTCTATATAAATCATATTAATATTCACAAATGACATATAATTATTTACAAAATTCCAGATAGCTGGGCTGGCAGTATTTTCCTTTGTCACAACAGTCACAACTGGGGTGGACGCTTGAAGAGGTATGTCCATAAACAAGTTGGACTCATAAATCAACCATCTGATATGATATTTCCACTTCCTGAAAAGTCTGATTAGGAATTCCAGTGGATTGTATAGTTAATTCCACTGAATGTATTGTTTACTATGATATCGATATGTGGTAAGAAGCATTAGGTGACATACAAACTGAAGCTGCCATTAAGTCTAGTTCTCCAAAGACTAAAGGTTGCAGGAATAGTGTGACTTTGTAGAATATGAGAAATCATCAACTGAAGAGGCAGAATTTTGTCTGGTAAAAAAAAAAGGCTCAACAAGCCAGAGAGTTCATCTTGTATTTACTGAAAATTATGGATTGCATGGACATCAATTGGGAATTTGTAGTGTTCGGGGTTATAACTTAGGACTGGAAAAGTTATAGAAGGTACACCCTGGGGATAAGAAGACTGCCCATACTGGGAGGATCCAGAATCCAATTGTCCAAGTACAGGAAAGTCCTGGTTCCTTGTAGCCTTTGATGTACTGACACCGCTGCCATGCATTTGCCAAAAACCCTGAGGGCTGAAGTGAAACAAAATAGAAGAATCTGGAACTGGTACCAAGTAGCTCCTGTGAGAAGGAATAGAAACCTGTAACATTCCTTTGTAGTTTTATGTGAAGGTAGGCATATTGGAGGTCAAAAAAGCACATCCAATCTTTTTTTTTTCAGCAAACAGGGAAAGCTGGACTGCACTGTTACCAAGTAGGAGTTTCTGGTATTTATTGGTGTAAAGTGTTCAAATCCAATATGTGCCTGAAGTCCTTAGCCTTCTTTGGTTAAAAAAAAAAACACAAAGTTTAAGCCTAACCCTTTTTAGTTTGGTGGGACTACCTGGATGTCTAATTTTTAAATGAAGTTTAAGGCCTCCTTTCTTAATACAGCTCTTTGACTTGATATGGCATCTAGCAGGGGAAAAATGCATTCCAGGTGGTGAAAGAAAGGGAAGTTAAAAGTTTCTGGATATTTATTTATTGACACCTGATTACCTAGAAAGTCCGACTGGGTAGAAGCCCATTTTCAGCAGAGGCCCAGGGAGGAAAGCTCCAAATTATTAAAAAACATTTTAAGAACAATAATTTCTAATCTTCAAGACTAAAATAAAAACATCTGCAGTTTAAATAATTATAACAAATTATGCGTAATATAAAATATTGGTTAAGGATAGATAGAAGTTACATGACAATCATTTAATATTTAGAGAAATTTTAGACAGTTTGTAGAGAAATTAAAGGTAAGTTAGTTTAATAGAAACAGAAATTGCAATATGAAGTAAGGAAAAAACAGGCATATGGCATATTTAGAGAGAAAGTCAGGGAAGTCAACTTGATAGAAGTAAAGAAGTAAGTGAAGAAGGGAAAGTAAGGAGTTATAAAGAATGAAAAGGTACTTATTCATTTAACAATATAGTGTATTCTGGTTTTGAACAAGAACAAAGCCAGATTTTAGCTAGGAAGTCTTTCAGAGTGGTTTTGAAAGAAGAGAGGGAGGGAATAGTCCTGATGGATACAGGCAGTGTTCCAGGCCTAAGCAACCTTGTATGAGTACAGAAAATGCCAGATTTGGTAGGTTTGTAGACAGATGGGAGTTTTGGTCAATGGATCGCAATGACCGACTGGGAACATAGTTGTGTAGAATGTTTTTTAGTGCTGGACAGGGATGGATACCAGATAATTCTATAGGTGATAAGAAGCTATTGAAAAGGCAGTTTTAACCAATTTAGGCTTTTTGTTCTATCCAGTTGTAGGTTCTGAAAAGGATATTTGCTGCAAAGTTAGCAACTGTATATAAAGGATATAAATGTCCTCACCTCCTTATCGAGTGTGATGATCACCCATGAGGATAAGTGGAGAGACAGACAACCCATGACTGCATCCAGAGTGTAAGAGTCAGACAAGCATTCAGGAAGCAGACTTCTGGCTCCTGAAAGGAGGACTGAGGTAGTCCTGATTATTCTGCATGGTTGACCACTGTTTGGTTGTCAGCCACTGTAGAAGTTACCATGACCATGGCAAACCCTTTAAGAACCTCTACTGCTCTTGGCCAATATCAGAAGAATAACCGGCATGGACTCTCCTGCATCATACAAAATGTATACTGAGGAGGTTGGAGTTTAACCCCAACAACAGTGAGGGTGATTTCTCGTTTTCCTGTTTTCCAAGTTTAGCTTCTATGGAATTTCATTGTGTGGGGCATATAGTTTACTAGCCGCAATGTGAACATGGAAGACAAGTAAAGTTGTTTTAGAAGGTGGTCCAGGTCACAGGACTCTAAGCAAATGGACTGCAGGCTTTGAGAGGTGGGAGCCTTTTGAAAAGCAGTTGCAGCCACACAGAGTTGACTTCTACAGAAGAAGCAAATCCAGGCCAGTTCCCATGAGGTCAGATAATCCTGTATGTCCTCTTTGGTTCAAGACACCATATCTGCTTTTTTCCCCCCAAGCTATGTGTACCACCAGTTGAACAATTTTGGCAGCTGGTGTGGCTATCAAGGAGAAGACATGGAGGACTGAAAGGCCTCCTCCAGAGTAAATTCAGATGAAGAGGGGGGGTTGTAGAGGTCCCTCCACTTTGTCCCAGATCATTTCAAGAACTTCCCCAAAACTACGGTCATCTGACTGGAGTGATGGGGATCCAGCATATTTGTCTTCATCCACATCTTGAATTGAAGACTCAGAAGGAAAATTCATGTGCTTCCTCTTGCGCAAACACTTTGTAGGCTAACTTATGGGAAGAGTCTAAGAAAAAAAAGCTGTACATCTATATGTCCTGTGTAGGGAGGGATGCATGGCAATCAAAGCAATCAACTGTGGTGCCATGGTACTTATGGCTATTGATCAGCTTGGAAGAGGCCCATGCAGAGAAGCTTGCATAGCTGATGTGGAAGTGGATAATAGAACACGTCCCAGTGCTGACTGCTGTTACCTCCATTGCTGTCAACACTGACACCAGAGGCCTTAACACTGGATGCTAAAAAGCTGACTCCAGAGATCGAATGGTTGGAACCCACATGGCTGGGACCTATACAGACCCTAGAAATTGATCCTTAACACCAACAGCGAAGGGTCATTTGGCATCAGTGCACTTAATCTTGACAGCTCTGGAACCAACTGTGCTGTCAACATCATGACAGTTAAGTGGGAGCTGCAATGCCACCACAGCTGACCCTGACAAATTAGTTTGCTGAAGTCGACTCTAGAACTGGGGTGATGACTATCAGCTGAATCAGGACTATGCTATGCTATGGAATGGTCTCGGTGAAGAAATCTGAGTCCAGCAGCTAATAATCAGGCAGGGAAACAGCTCTGTTATTTATCTAATGTTAGTGTGGAAGGAGGCCTCAGATTACATCTGCTGCATACTCAAAAAGGCCTGCCAGATTTTGTTAGAATCAATGTCTGTGATGAAATATTTAGACCTGACTGATCCAACCGAGATCTACGGGGACTGTAACTGTTTCAGAAACTGCTGAAACAATACTGCTGCGTTTAGTCCTGAACTGTTCTTTTAAAACAGAAAACCTAGCTGGTGGGGTAGAGTCTCCTAGTGGGTTAATAAAGCTCAGGCTTTAAGGGAGCCTGTAGGCTCCCTTTTAGGTTCAGATCTTGGGTGCACAAAGACAAAAACAGAAGAAGCTCTGGATGTCTTAGGGATCAGGGTCACTTTGAGCATTTTGACCTTGAGGTGACTGCACCTATCCTTTAACATGGAAGGTTTAAAGGAGGCAACAATTTCATAGGCCCCTGTGAAATGTGCTCTCCTAAGCACTTTTAAACATTTGTTATATTTATTTTGTGGGGGAGTTTTCACCTCACATTTTCATTTTGTAAATTATTTTGAGTCCTTTTTCTCCATAACAAAATCATAAGTAATGATGCAGTCTCAGCAAAAAAGAAGAATAGTGCTCAAAAATACGAAGAGACAAGGAAACTGTCATCAATATGTCTGCCTGCAAGCTAAATAAAGCACCACAGCAACACAGAAACTGTGTACAGCTACAAATCTACAAGAACAACAATAATATATATATACTGGGCATTGTATCAAAGAGCAATATCTTTGAATGTTTTCAGTGCCCATTTCGTTGGTCAAATGTCAAGATGGTCGAACAGCTAGAGCAAGATCACACAGTAGTTGGTAGCAGACATATCTACATTCCTCAGTGGTGTATATAGATTCATAGGTTGTTACTAGGCTAATGACCACTAGGATCCTTACAAGCCTAGCTGCACACCCCAAACCATTTGGATCTCGAGTATCACATGAGGATGGTGGGGGGTGTTAGTTGACAGGTGGCTAAGGATTTGTAGGGGTGAGTGTAAGTTAAGATAATAATTTTTTATTGACAACCTCTGTCCATAAGGGACATGGGGGGGCAGACTGGGGGTAATTTTACGATTTCCCATCCAACCATCAAGGTTTCGTTTGAAATAGGGTCAGGGATGAACTTTATTTTGCATGGATAGAGAGCCTATTCCACAGTGTGAGTTCCTTTGGGACACATATCTGTCTCGCCAGCATGTTCTGTATATATCACTAGTGAAGTTAAGATCCTCCGGATCTAGCATTTCTGATGCTGTTTGTTTTGCACATGTGCAACAGATCCATCAGGGCTAGATCTGAGGAAGGCCTGTAAGCCAGCAAAGATCTCTTGTTAGCCACCTGTAGGAGACTAAACACAGAACACAGCCCTTAGGTGATCAGTATAGGTAAGAGTATTCCTGCTCTGATTCTCCTGGTGAGAAAGCTTTGTGGGCATTCCAGCTGTTGCAAGTGTCTGGTTAGATACATGCCACAGGGGAAATTATATTCAATGATGGGTCTGATAAGGGCCAAGTAGAGTGGTACTGTAGTTTCCTTGGACCTAGATTCCATACCCTTGCCTATAAGCTGGGCAACATAGAATGATTTTCTTATTATCTTAGCCACATGTTGGTCAAAGGCCAGATTGCTGTCTGCATATGTTCTCAGATCCCTTACTACTGGGTTGACTCTTAGGGGCATTTTATCATTGGAGTAATTAACTTGGGTTGACAGTTTCCCAAAGGGCATTATAATACTTTTTTGGCATTGTATTTTACACCATGGCCTTGTCACCAGTCATTTGTCTTTTAAACCCACTTGCAAGATGTTTGTGTCTTGGGGGGATCTATAATAGTTCCTAATTTACAGTTATCTGCAAACTTGGTGAGCCAGAGGCATTGATCGTTAGCCTTGACTTTCAAGAAGTAGATGCCAAATAGAAGCAGGCCCAGAAATGAGCCCTGGGAAACTCTGCTGGTGACTGGTTTCTTGGTCGAGGTGATCTCATCGATCCTGACTTCTTGGGTCCTGTCTATGAGCCAGCCAGCAATCCAGCAAGTTATGTAAGGGTTTACACCTAGCTCAGAGAGCTTGTCAACAATGCCTGAGTGAGGTATTGCATCAAATGCCTTAGTCAGGTCAAGATACACACAGCATGCACTGTTTTACCCTTGTCTATTGCCTTGATGACCCACTCAAAGAAGTCTACTAGGTTACGTAGGCATAGCATGCCATTAACAAAGACACATTGTGATGGGTCCAGTGTCTGTCAGTTTCCAATGTCCTTATTTATCATTTCCATGATAATCCATTCAATGGCTTTGCATATTAGACTTGTTAGACTGATGGGTCTTTAGTTTTCTGGGTCAGCTGATGGTCCTCCCTTGTGCAGGGGATTGACTATTGTGGTCCTCCATTCACTTGGAACATAGCCTGTTTCAAGGCTGTAGTTGAAAAGTGCCTCAACTGGTACTGATAGGTCATGTTTTAGATTGTTCAGGAAGCAACCATGGATGTTGTTGGGACCCACTGAGGTGGTGTTCTTGTCTTTAGCAAGTGCTGCCAGCACCTTGTCCCTGCTGATAGCTGGGGGAAGTATGCTTGAGTGGATTTCACCTGGTGGAGCTGAGGGGGAGTTGGGGGTGATGTTTTAGCTGAATTTATCGGCCAGTAGATTTACTATGTCAGCCTGATCAGTGTAGGTGGTACCATTCACCACCAGTTCAGCACACTGTTGTCTGTTACCTCTGAGGACTGGACATAGCTGAAGAAGGCCTTCTGATTCTGCTTAGCCTGCAAGGCTATCCTGACCTCATAATTGGCCTTGTTGGACTTAATTAGACCTCTTACTTTCTTGTTCAGTTGTATAAGAGAGCACTTGCCTTTTAAGGGGTTGCTCTTCCTGATTTTTGGCCATGAGTTTTCTTCTTTTATTATATACCCTGTTTAGGTGAGGATTCCAATAGTGGAGTTTGTTTTTAGTGTTTGTTTGGGGTTTATTTCAGGTAGGTACAGTTGCCTCTATGCATCTATTCACATGTTTGTATAGTGACTCTGTGAATAATTCTGCATAGGTAGCTGTGGTCTCAATTTTAGGGGGAGCCTTGAATTTTGACAAACTGTCATTTGTATTTGAATACCTCCTGTTACTGGATTTTCTGGGTTGATTTTTTACATTTCCCAGTTTATAGAGGGATAGTTAAAGTCAGCCATGAATAGGGTGCTTGGTTGGATGGTGAATACCTCTAGTAGATTTAGGTAAGAGTTTTGAAACTCAAGGGGCATAGATGGTAGCTAGCCATAATATGGTGATGGATCTTACCTCTGGTGACCTGCATGTGGATAAGCTCTATGGTATCATCCTGTTTAACCAGCTTGGTGGTATGTTTGTTGCTAACATAGATCGAGACGCCTCCAACTTTGGCCCCAGTCTGTATTGTTGTTGGTTTAAATGTGTGGAAGGCACTGTAGCCCTGCATTTCAGGAGTACTTTCTATAGCTTTAAACCAAGTCTCAGTCATGGCACAGATGTCTACGTTCCTCCAGAGTGAGAAGGGCTTGAAGGGTGTGTTTTTTGTTTAGGGACTGAGCATTGAGCAGGAATACATTAAGGTTGCTTGTAGATCTTTTCACTATGTTGGTAGTTTTGTCTTTTTGGCATTCTTAAAAAAAGGCTCTAAGGGGTGTATAAAGAATGGAGATACTGCCAGCACAGCTAACTGGAATTTTGTAAATATATGTCATTGGTGAATATCGAAATGATTTATATAAGATGCTTGTGCTACAAATGTATTATAACTGTATGTTGTGTATATCAAACTACTCTGTACAGATATTTGTGTTGAAAAGGTATTTTCTAAAGTGCCTGTGCTTAAAATGTATCCACAGTGTGCTCTACTGGAAGAGAACAGAAATGTACATCCACTATTGTAACTGTTTAAATGTATATGTCAGCAGAGGAAATTGGAGGGGTAACTTCATTCCAGCAAACTTTAGAAAAATAGCTGAAATTAAATTACTTTATAGGTTATACAGTAAAGAGGCTATCTCTCACGTCTTCAATGTGGCTAGAGACACAAAGTCTGTATTAAGAAGCTTTCTGTACTGTCCTTGGAGTGAACTAATTGCTACTTTTGAAGCATGGGGGAATGCAATTGTTTTATGACTTCCAGCATCTGCCAAAGATCTGAGGAAAGGCCCCAGTTTGTATATTTTTACAGGTAGATGCTAAATGCTTCCAGCTTCTAGCAATGGGGGGTTTGGCCTGGGAACTAGAAGTCAGATGACAAAAAGTGATATCATCCTGCAAGCTATCCCAGCAGTAATATTTGAGATATTAATTTGAGAAGTCTCTTGGTGAGACAAAGCATTCTGCATTCTGTCTTAGACCTGACAGCAACTAGAAGATCCAGTCACCACATCTGCCTTGTTCTATTAGTAAGTTCTAAGGTTATAGTATAATTCCCTTAGATTAAGTCAGGAGTATAGTGAAGCTTAGTTTAGATTTGTTTCTTTATTTATTTGAGACTGTCCTGCAATGTTATTTTAAATATTTCCTGTGGTTTTGAACTCTGTTGTCACTGTGAATATATATTTAGTATTGTCATGTTATTTTATTATTTATTATTAAATATATGTAAACCTTTAATTGTGGCTGATCTGTGTAGAGATATTTAAGTTTTGAGAGTACTTGCATATTTATTTGGTGACACTGTGGGCCACTACAAATAGCCTTGCTCTTGGTCAAACTACCATTTGTATTAGTATTAATATTACAACAGTAATATAGGACACCCTTTATTAAGGAGTCTAAGGTAGCTAACAAGGAGTGACTGGTGGAAGTGATAACTACCTTATAGTCTGGGCATAAGGGGGCATAGCTAGTAAACCTGTGCCGGCCTTCCTGGGTGTGTGTGTGTGTGTAAATCAAACCTCAAAGACTGTGTGTGTCAGCTACTTGGGCAGGGACACAAAGCAATGGTTGGACAGAGGGGGTGCTGGAGGTCTTGGATTGGCCACTCGGCTGAGATCTCAACTCTATAGCTATGCCAGTGGGTAGTCTTATTGGAGATCTGGAGAAAGAGTGAGAAATCAGCCCAGGACTGACTGTGGACTCTGTGTGCTTTTAAGGGAAACTGCACTTGATGCAAAGAGCTGCATCTGGAAATATTGTGTCTGTATCTGTCATCCTCTGAGTGAACATCTTCCACTGTTGCCAATGGTGAGGATTGAGGCTCCTTGATTACTGGTCTAGTGGTGGGTTATCACAGGGTGGATTAAGTTGTAGCCTGGGGGGAGCAGGTGCAACCCATCCTTGGCAAAGCAATGTGGTCTTTTGGCCATGTTCTCCCATGCTGACAGATACTGGATCCCCCTAAAGTGACACCAGAAATTAAGCCAATTATTAAAATCCATCATTTTATGTTCATACTGTAGCATCATCCTTGCTGAAGGCAGAATGTTTCTCAGTGCAAGGCTTATAACACATATTCTAAGAGATCCATAATGCCTTTTTTCATATAGCCCAGTGAGGTATGTCTCAGGTCATTTACACCCACATGAACTATGATAGAATCATATTGGTACCTGAGGTGTAGTATGAGTTCACATGGTGGAGGAGGACTTACCCCTGCATAAAACACTTAATATTTGTGATTCATGTGGTGCATGATTTTTTTTTTCTTTATTTTGTTAGATTTTTCAGTGGAAGTGCATTAGATGTGCTATTTTCTGTTGACTTAAGTGCATTTGAAAAAAAATTGTTTCATTGTATCTACCCATAAACATGTCAATCTATCTAATGGAACAGAAAATGGAGAATAACCACAAAAAGAGGAATGGAGGCAGAAGCAGTTCAAAAAGAGAAATAATATTGGAATAGGCTGATAATATTAGACTGGGCTGATTTTTCAATGAAGGAGCACCCAAACATAAATACATTAAATAACTAAATCAATTAATTAATTAATTAATTAATTAATTAACAGTAACCAACAAAAGCCTTTAAAGAAAAATAAGTGCTAGAAATATCTCAAAAGTAATGTGGCATAGGATTGTTTCTATTCAGACAAGATGACTCTGAAGTATGGCTGATGGAATCTTAAGAAGGGTCTTTTGCAGCATGGTATTGTGGGTAAAAAAGAGTGACTTGCTAGCCTGGGAAAATTTTATTGGGATGACTGGCCAACTCTGAGATTCAGAAACAATTTTCATATCACACTAAGCAAGTTTACATGACAAGTGGTCATGTGCAGGGTATAGGCAATTCAAAGACTACTGATCATGATCGAGGAAGGCCAAGAAATACACCTCAAACTGCAGACATTATAAACAGGCACAGGTCTCTCCGGTGGCATAAAGGGATAAAACCCTGATTATGGTTCAGCTGACCCACATTCAATTAATGGAGTGAGAGTCTGACAGAGCAGCAGGCAGGGATGATACTACCATTAACCAAAAATGAGATGTCAGTGAACAAAATACAACTGTAACCAAATCGGAAGTTCACTGATAGCTTCCAAATAGGGAACAAGCCGAAGAATTAAATGTTTATTCACTCAACAAGAATTAACACTGTAAATTAAAAGTTGCGTTTTCGTAAAATCTTCATCAGATAGAAGTAAGTGACGTGACACTTGTACGAGATGAGTAAGGCAAATCCAAACAATGCTCTCTTTCATCATAAGACAGTTTGTCATCAAGCATCATTTTTATTTTTTGTTTTGGAAGTTGTGCCTATGGAAATAAGAGGGGGTATGTGGGAAGCTAAGTTAGAATATCATGAGCTCTACTGGCAAATAGTGTTGGATGCTACAAAACAGCCAGGGCTAAATGACATGCTTTCCATTCTGCCTGTATTGAAATTAAGAGCTGCTAAATTGTGATTAGTCCTTAGGTCTCTAGAGGGTAGCAGGTATTATGACACATCACTTACTTCTACATACATATACAAACATTTATACATTTAGTAATTTATATAATTAATTATTTGCAGTTATGTATGATTTTATAAATTACAGTTTACATTTTAATGTACAGTGTATATTTAGGATTTGCTTATTGTGATATTTATTTATTCATTGTATTTTTAGCAAGCTTTGATGTTTTTTACAAAAAGTCTTAAGTGATTTTTATTGGTTCCTATTTGTTTTATTAACAGTGATTGGTCCTTCAATTTCAAGTTAATTATTTAAATAGTGTCTGTGTAGTCAAGTGTGTGTATCTAATGAAGATTTTATGAAAACGCGACTTTTAATTTACAGCATTAATTCTTGTTCAGTGAATAAACATTTAATTATTCAGTTCATTCCCTATTTGGAAGCTCTCAGTGAACTTCCGATTTGATGATACTACCATCCCTGATGGGTGGGTGTTTCCATGGGTGTCTCCTGTTATGGTCCCTGGTGGAGGCTGGGGACATCACAATAAGGAAGCATAGACCAAAGGGTGGAATAGGGCAGGGACAAAGCTGAGATGCCTGAGAGGTGAGGCGATACACCTCACACCCCCACTGCATGCCTACCACTTGATTCGACTATATAGAATTAAGGGAGGGGGAGCAACAGGGTAGGGTACAATAAGAAACCCCATGGTGAATGTGAACAGCCAGAACCTCAGGATGCCTTCTAGTTCCGCAAAGGCCTAACCTTACTGAAGATAGTGCCAAGGGATAAAAGAGGTGGTTGGCAGACCCAGTGGTGGGGCACTGGGTAGGGTGTCATGGGATGATGCAAGGTGGGAGAAAAAAGAAAATAAGATACAAAGGCTCTTGGAAAATAGATGCATCAGGCCAAAAATCTGGACACCTAATTAGCATACAGTCTGAATACCAAATATGAGCAACTCTTCCACTTCTAGTAGAATTATGGGATACTACTCATAAACACAAGTTTAAAAAAATGAATGACAAAAACAAAAAGTATAATCTGAAAATTTTTATAAAAAGATACTAAAAAAATCTGCTTCACAAGTAATTGATTTTTGCTTCTGAAAAATGGAGACACAAAATGTGGGTCTTCTTTCTATAAATTATTGATCCATTAATATGTTGGTTATGCTATCTGGTTTCTGTGTACTAAACAGCTTTAAAATCACATGTGATAGAGGGTGAGACTGAGAAAAATCATGTGAAGAGATAAATCAAGTCTGAAAATAGGTACATACCTCCAAAATAAGTGCATCATGCAAACTGGCAAATCAAGCCTGAAAATGAGTATGCACCTCCAAAACAGGTACAGCTGAGAGACCCATGTCTTTTATAGTATGCAGATGATGGTATAATGAGAAGGTAACGAGCAACATTATTAAAATGAATGACTGTGTAGATGCAAATGAAGGTAAGCAATATGGTGGAGTGGTTCAGAATTGTATATATACTGTGACTAGATGCACTATCTCCAGAGTTAATGACCACAATAAAATCCTGGAGTTACATGAGATGAATTGCAGAACAATATTTAGGAAAGCTACAGCATTAACAAATCTGAATATGCAATCTTCTGTACTTGTCGCTGGTAGTCATGGTGTTGTGTGCCTTTGCTCTCAAGGCCTTCTCGACATCCATCCACACTTAACACTTCATGGTCTATGCAACATTGAAATTGTGGACTTCTGCTTTTAGAAGAGTCCCTATGCAGGAACTGGTCAAATTACACCATCCTCATTTGCAAGTCAATGGGATTTGTGAAGTACCTATCCCTGTAGATACCAATATATGTGAGGCTATTCAAATATTAGCTACAAGGGCCTTTCAGTGACTAAGGGAGACATGGTGAGTGTATGCCAGGCACCTTCCTCAAGTATAGTGCACCAGTTCCTCGATGCTAGGTTACATCATGTGGGGGAAGCATATGTGGTTTCCACATACCACAAAGGAGCAAAGCAACACCATGTGGGCTTCTTGTTACATAATCCATTTCTCTGAGGTATTGGAAACCATAGACTGCACCCACAGTGAAATAAAGTCCCCACCTGGGGAACAAGGAAGAAGATATATTAACTCAAGTGTTCCACCTCACCAATTGCCATAAAGTGTATAATGTACAAAAACATCCATATATGGTACATTGTGACTTACATCATCAGTTTGTGAGGTATAATTTTACCCAGGGGCATCATATTGATGATGACGGGTATGGCCTGGAGCTGTGGTTAATGACATCTGCCAGATATTTCCTACTTTGGCAGAAAATGCCTGCGATTACACCCTGTCATAAACCTGAATTATCATTGAGTATGTATTTGACCTGCACTCTAGAGGGTGCTGAGTGAAAGTGACAGATGGTCTTTCCATGTATCAAGCATGAGATCCTCACCCTCATGGATGTCCACATTGTGAAGGAATAAGTGTAATAGGAAAAAAAATGTTTAATGAATATTTTATTTTGAAGCTCGCTTCATTTCAAGATGAATTCCTGTTAGTTTCAGTCTGATTATGACGATTTATTTCCTGCCAACATGGCCAGTGTATAACGTTCTGTTATGGAATTCAGAACTTGTGCCTAATACGGAAAGTACAGATAGAAAGTCAGGAGACCTTTAGCTAGTAAAAATAATGCAAAGGTGTTAATTTTTAATTGGTCTGTGGCTGTAAAATAACAGTAACAATATAGTTCATCTGAGTCAAAAATAATACAAAAGAATGAAGCTTTTTGTATTCGGGAAGAAAGGACCTTGATTGCCCTGTCACTCCAGAAAGTTACAATGCATATCCTGTAAAACACCTACCATCTCAATAAAGACTGTGGTGTTGTTCATCGGTCATTTTATGGTGGCTTGCATCTTTGCTGTGTCATGAACATCAAGACAGCTGGCTCAGGTGGGGGGGTTGGGCAGTACTCATGATGTGTCTATCCATTCTGTCACATTCACCCCAGCCTTCCCCATGCTCAGTGAAGCTTGTGGCAACTAAAAGGAACTGCATTGCACAGACAGAATCCTTTCTTGAGCAGACCTGTCTGTGACTTTTTATCCTTCTGTGTCATTCTGAGTGTCTGGGGTGGGTTCCACAAGGACAGAGGCCACGTCCGCTGACTTGGTTTGGATCTGAACTCCACATTGCCTATATTTAACACTGACAATGTGACCCCTTGCCAAGCCAAAGTTTGGTTGCCATAACTGTCAGAATGCAGGTCAGGCAGTTATATGTCCATGATAGAGGAGCCTAATAAAATGTCACCTGTAAAGACACCAAATGAAAACACCCACAATAGATAAGAACCATCACTGCGACTTGACTCCCAGTGAATGAATGACTACCACTGCCTATAGTGGTAGGACTGAATAATAGTTAACTTACCATGTAACAATGGTTTTCAACTCTGAAGCTCTCTTGTTCCTATGAACAAAAGTCACATTGCGTTTAATCTGCACTACATAACACACTTACCCACTAAGCAGATACTTGTCCACACAAAGACATACGTACCTAGTACATCTCTAACAGAGATTCTTGGAGGGTGGTCAAGCTCTTGTCCATTATCCAGGTCTTTGCTTTGACACTGAGAATCCCCATGCAGACAGGCAAGGAGCTCCTCTCTGTCCCTGATAAAGGTGGTTCAGTTAGCAGGCTGCCTCACTTTGCTCTCAGCTCCTGTGCCAAACAGGTAGCATGAGCTTTTACAGCATTAATGATGTCAGTGGCCAGATCTGTGACTTGCTTATAATGTCTACCTTGACCACCAACAGCAATGATGTCATTAACCACGAGGTACAGCCATGAAAGGACCAGCGAGATCTCTTGTGGCTCATCAACCACTGGCAATGGGAATGTATGGTTTACAGCAAGCTTTCATTATCTGCATGGGAGAACTTGCATTTCCTTGAGTTTTCTCACCATCCTAGTGTGTAAGGAAAAAGAAAATGTAACTTAAGTGAGAATAAACACGTCAGTACCTATTATTAGTACACCTTGATACATTCTATGGGCTGCATGTGAGTTGCAGGTAAGTTTTAATATCTCTCTGTAGGCCATAGCATTCACATACTGCATACCTATGGATAGTGTTTATTTACCTATTATAGTATGCTCTCCAAAAATGTGGGCATTGAATTGATACCATGTCAATCCTGAAGTTGCCGATGGCAGGCAATGGCTTACTACAACACTTCACATTTGACTACTTTCAGTGTTATGAGTGCCACTGATTGATCTTCCACATTCCATGCCTTTGATACCCTAGGGGTTTAACCATAGATGGCTACTATGACTTGTAGATATATATAATTTGTATGTGTATGTATATGTATATATATATATATATATATATATATATATATATATATATATATATATATATATATATATATATATATATATACCATAGCATACATAGGGCAGTGGGGCAACAGCCCTGGGTGCAAAGTGTTGGAGGTACAATAAGCTAAACACTATCATTCTTTAATGCCATGCAGGCTTTAAAAAGCTGGTATTGCATTTGCCATCAAACCTGAGCACTGTATTGCTCTGTGTGTGGTCTAAACAGTAGCAACTGCTTGCTACATTGTAGCAAGCAGTTTGCTACAGTTTAAAAGTAAAAAATTACTTTTTTATAAGTAAACTTGAGCACTGTATATGTAATATACAGCAACAGATGCAGCAGCTGCAGATACAAACAGAACCCAGTTAAGGGCAGCTGTACTTTCAGTGACAATGCAGATGCCTTCTTTAGTAGGAGGAGGAGTTACACCTCCGTTGTAGAATGTGTTAGGCAAGTACATTTTATACTTGTATGCAGGGTCCACAGGTGTGTTGATCCAGAATGCACACTCATTATCCTTTCTGAAGGTGGAATAGCTAACGATCTGTAATCCAGCTAGCATCAAGTAGCCAAAGTATGTTAAAATGCCAGTTTTTTTGTGATATAAAAAAATGAGAGTACAATAAATCATTTCAAAACTTTTCCCACCTTTAATGTGACTTATAATCTGTACGATTCAATTGAAAAACAAACAAATTGGTTAGGGGAAAAAATATAAAAAATAAAAAACGTACAATAAGCTGGTTGCATAAGTGTGCACACCCTTAAACTAATACTTTGTTGATTTGATTTAATTACAGCGTTCAATCTTATTGGGTAGGAGTCTATCAGCATGGCACATCTTGACTTGGCAATATTTGCCCACTCTTCCTTGCAAAAGCACTCCAAATCTGTCAGATTATGAGGGCATCTATTGTGCACAGCCCTCTTCAGGTCACCCCACAGATTTTCTGTTGGATTTAGGTCTGGGCTCTGGCTGGGCCATTCCAAAACTTTAATTTTCTTCTGGTGAAGCCATTCTTTTGTTGATTTGGATGTATGTTTGGGGTCATTGTCATTTTGAAAGGTGAAATTCCTCTTTATCTTCAGCTTTCTAGTAGATGCCTGATGGTTTTGGGCCAAAAGTGACTGGTATTTGGAACTGTTCATAATTCCCTCCACCTTGACTAAAGCCCCAGTTCCAGCTGAAGAAAACCAACCCCAAACCATGATACTGCCACCAGCATGCTTCATCGTGAGGATGGTGTTCTTTTGGTCATGCAAAGTGTTGTTTTTGCACCAAATGTACCTTTTGGAATTGTGGCCATAAAATTCAGCCTTGGTCTCATCAGACCATAGCACATTCTCCCACATGCTTTTGGGAGACATGATGTACTGTTTTGCAAATTATAGCTGGGCCTGGATGTTTTTCTGTGTAAGAAAAGGCTTCCGTCTTGCAACCCTACCCCATAGCCCAGACATATGGAGAATACAGGAGATTGTTGTCACATGTAGTACACAACCAGTACTTGCCAGAAATTCCTGCAGCTTCTTCAGTGTTGCTGTAGGTCTCTTGGCAGCTTCCTTGAACAGTTTTTGTCTTGTCTTCTCATACATTTTGGAGGGACGTCCAGTTCTTTGCAATGTCACTGTTGTCCCATATTTTCTCCACTTTTTAATAACTGTCTTCACTGTGTTCCATGGTATATCCAATGCTGTGGCATTTTTTTGTACCCTTCTCCTGACTGATACCTTTCAACAATGAGATCCCTTTGATGCTTTGTAAGCTCTCTGCAAACCATGGCTTTTGCTGTAGCAGGCAACTGAGTAAATATCAGGAAAATCCTACTAGGACAGCTGAACTTTATTTGGGGTTCATCAGAGTCTCTTTAATGGCAGGTGTGTACCCTTGAAGACTGAATGCTGTAATTAAATCAAAAGGTGCTTCAACAAAGTATTAGTTTAAGAGTGTGCACAGATAAGCAACCAGATTATTGTACATTTTTTATTTTTTATATTTTTCCCCTAACAGATTTGTTTGTTTTTCAATTGAATTGTACAGGTTATAGGTCACATTAAAGGTGGGAAAGGTTTTGAAATGTTGTATTATGATATCATTTTTTTTATATCACAAAAAACCAGCATTTTAACAGGGGTGTGTAAACTTTTTATTTCCACTATATATGCACAAGCATTAGTACAACCTCTCCTACACATTTTTTATCCCCCTATGTTCCATCATGATGGTGTATCGAAAAGTAATATATGCATAACAAGGTCTTTACTTCCCACTCAAAAAAAGTGCTGCAGACACTCACAGTACAGCATAGATCTGCTATAAAGTGCAGGAGTGGGATTAGCCTGCTCAAGGCCTACATGGTAGGAGGGGTTAGAAACCTGAACATGGCCTCACACAGTATAACAATGTACAATTACATTACCACCATGGTTAAAGTTGACAAGGCAACATATTCATACTAATAACATACTGTCAAACTGTACTGCAGTACTGTTCATGGACATGCATCCCTACATGGTAAGGTACCTGCATGAAACACCTCACAGTACTCTACCTAAATGCAAATCTAACTTAAAGTATTAATAAACTTTCCAATAAGCATAGTAACAATGCAGTTTTAAGCAAACATTTTATGGGAAGGCAGCAAGAAATGACACTTGTTAAGGTGCAGACTTAGCTAGCAAACATGCAGCCTTCACTTAAGTAACTTGCCCCTTACTTCCATACGCCTGGAAGATTGCCTGCTTGTAATCTTCTGTAGCATGATGAGGCTCGTGGCAGTTGTCATGGTTTATAGCTCATAAATTCTAGACTTCTAGCACAGCAATTATGCTAATCAAGCACAAGCTAATGAATGATACCGATCAGCTGTTCCTATACATTGCACCTGTAGTCAAGTCATATTTAAGACTCTCTCAATCCAGCGCATTTGCGTGAGCACTCGTGAAATGCAATGATCATGCATTTTTCATGTCATAGTTAGGCATCCTGTACCTACTATGCATGTTTCATGCCAGTATTCACACCGTAACACCACCCTGCCATGCAACATTGTGTATACTATGTAACGGTCATACCTCGACAGATTATGCTAACAAGATGCCTATGGTGCACAGCATGGGCGGAAAAAGTAAATAAGCCTGACAGCAAGAGGCCTGCTATAGTTCTCTGGAATGCAACCTAGTGAATGGCCATGGCTTCGAAAGACACTTAATGTGGCAGGGCATACTGGTGATTCAGGTAGGAAAGCCAGATGTCCCTTTATCTGATGCAAAAGAAGCACGGAGAGTAACTGAGTTGTGATACTTATGAAGGTCTCTAACATAAAGTGGATACCTGATGCAGTCTTTTCAGAGCAGTGCCTGATCCCACTAGCATAATCCACTCTCATGAGCATTGTAGAAACCACTACAGTGACCTGAAGAGGCTCCACCCTGACCTTCCTAGTTAATGGGAAGAAGATATCAAAGTAAGGACACAATGTGTTATTAAGTACCTGTCTTCTATGTCTTCTCTGCACTGACATATTTTATTTTTATTCTGATTTACAAATGTGCTTATTGTAGGCATATAACTTCATAATCTTTTTCTTATTTTTATCTAGCTTGGGAGGCTGTATTGGAGAACAGCCTTCTGTGTCACAGGTGAGTCAAGATGCTTTCTAGGAGCAGGATACACATTATTTATTTTCATTTGGTAATTATAATTGCATTCAGAGGGTCTAAGATGTATTTAGTATTTGTTAGCAGCATTTAAGAGTGTGGCCCAGTAAATATAACTGCCTAGTTTAAGGTGAGTAGTGTACATGAATTGCACATTTCCTGTACTGTGAATATAAACATAGAGATTAGAGATATACATCTTAACAGTATGTGTAACCTTTGCAGTGTTACTGTCGTATACATGCTAGATTTAGATGTCTTGCTGACAGCACCTGTATTACACAGGTGCACAGCAACACCCTAGTAAAACTGCTGTTTATAGATGCAGCATTAATCTCGCCCATAATTTCTAGAGCACACCTGCATACTCACATGAGGAATGCTAGCTGTGCCCCCTTTTGCTGATAATATACTAAATATGTAGGCAGGTAGTGGCAATACCTAAGTATAACTTTACTGCTTTAGTAGTATGTATCATTTCTTGTTCTGCTTCACGTACAATGTGTGTGTTTGTCATATGCATATGTTTATTTCTCTCATCTTCCTCTGTTTTTCTCTAATCTTTTTTTTTAATTCTTTGTTTTATTTCTCTCCATTTATGTTTGCACTTCATACAGTTGCCATGGCTGTATCAGTGGTGTGGTCTCAGTCTCTAGGCCCAGTCTTCAGGTACATGTACTCAACCTGTAACCTGCCTTACCTCCTCAATGGGTGCAGAGGGAGACAACCAGAAGAGCACCTCTGCTATTCCTGGTGGTAATTCACTGGACAGGAGCACCATTGTTCCCTCCAGTTGCACTACTGGCGAGAGGGAACTGAGGAATACGTTATAGTCAGGGAGATGGGAGAGGTGGTGGAAGAGCCGATAGATGGGCAGCTGGAAGCCCACATCAGCTACCTAGAAAAGGTCCTCTTGCAGCTAGTAGAGTTGCATCACTGGTCTACTCTGCCATCACCAACTAAGATAGGGCCCAGTGCCGAGGGTGATGAGGGTGCTGCCTGACCTCCCCCTGGGGTACTACACAGGCAGTGCAATACAGAATGGCCATACCCATCTTATTCTCCACCTTAGTGTTCCCCTTCACTGTGTGTCACTGCCTTCTCATTTGTTGTTCAGTCCTCTCAATCACCAGTGTCTTCCATTTGTTTGTTTCCCTAATTCCACTGCCCCCACAACACACAATGTGTCAGCAACTCCGCCATCAGATTTTGTCTCTGTTATGTTTGTGCATGTGCCCCTGCTTCTGACCCTGAATTTCTCACCATACCTTTACCTTCCCATGTGCCCCTGCTTCTGACCCTGACCTTCTTACTATACCTTTACCTTCCCATGTGCCCGTGCTTCTGACCCTGAATATCTCACCATGCCTTTACCTTCCCATGTGCCCCTGCTTCTGACCCTGACCTTCTCACCATACCTTTATCTTCCCTTACATCCTTCTCCACCTTCCTTCTTAAAAAGAAGAAATGGACACCTTTTCCATACAGTATAGCCCTCCGCCCCCTTTCTCCCCATTCCTAGCTCTTCTACTTACTGTCTCTTTTTATTACTGTCCTATATACCTATTTCTACTCCATTTTATGGTTAAAAAAACATATTTAAACACTGAAGTAACCTTTTAAAGTGCCATGTTCATCATAAATTAGTGCATGTACATTTGCTGAGATGTGGGCATTCTCTATGCTCATCTATTTTCCTTGTTTCACTCCCAGCCACAAATGTGAGATTGCCTCCTTTACTTCTGGTCCTGTGACTTGCAAAACTGGGGGATTTAATTAGCAGTGAACTCCGTAGAAAATTTACACCTAGGTAATAAATAATAAACTTCAGGCTTTATCATGCTAAAAGCCTTACCTACACCAAACATTCTGTAATTCCACTAAGCATGTTTCTAAATCACAACTAATCTTAGTTCCAAAAGCAAAGAGGGTGGAATTCCAATCCCATGTCATAATTGCATACATTACAACAAAGCAGCAAAAATAGAATTATTTGTGTATAGTACAACCAGAGCTAACACAGAAAACAATTGAAAAATTGTAAAACAGAAATGATAATACAACCCTCAATGTGTCAGTACCTCCACTGTCAGATATTGTCTCTGTTATATGTTTGTGCATGTACCCCTGGTCTTCTCTCCATACCTTTACATTCCATTCCATTTTTCTCCAGCTTCCCTGCTTAAAAAAATGGACATCTTAGAGTATTCCCTTCAGTCCTCTCTCTTTGTCCTCATTCATAAAAAATATATATATGAGGAAATCATACAATAAATAATATAAAATATAGATAAGTGAAGCAAAAAAAATGAAGCAAAAAAATTCAGATGATCACCACGGCTTAAAACAAGTTTATTTAGACAAGCGCTTTCATGTAGAACAAGCCACGCTTTCTCACGTCTTCAATAAAAACACTAAAGTCCCTAGGCATTTTATAATCAAAAGCACCATCAATTAGCATCAATTAAATACACCATTAAAATAAATTCAACCTTTAAAATATATCAATTAAGTTTTTAACTAATGTCACATCTTATTTAAATGAGCGAGCTTCTGGCTCAGGTTTAATGCAGACATAATTATTCAACCCAGGGTATATGTGCGCTTGCAGCTTTAATATCCACTTTAGTTCAATTTGTTCAATTAAGTTGTTAAAATTGCCCCCTCTCTTGTCATTATTGACAATTTGCAGGACTCTAAACCTAAACTTATGCAAATGGAATTCCATAGTATGCTTAGCTAGAGCATTTAATTTGTTACTATTTTTTACATCGTACATATGCTGATAGAGTCTATCTCTAAACCATTTCTGTGTTTTCCCTATATAGAAACATATACATTTAGTGCACTCTGCCATATATACTATGCCAGTTGTTTTACAAGTAGCATAGAATCTGGGCTGAAATATAAAGGGTAAAGTAGGTTGTTTAAACTCTTGTGCAGCAGAAACATATTGACACATTTTACATTTGTTGCAAGGATAAGTTCTAAACTTCAATGAGAACACAGTGTTCTTTTGCCGATCGTTACATAGTAACTGTTTTAAGTTGCTCTTGTTCTTATATGCAAAACTAGGAACTCTGCCTATACCATTTCCTGTTTCCTTATCAGTTATCAGGAAATGCCAATTGTTCTTAATTATATCACAAACTTTGCTAGTGTCACTAGCATACTTAGTGATGAAACGTACTTTGTTACTATGCTTAATATTCCTTTCTATAATTGAAGATATTGCTGGCATTGCATTTATAAAATTAATTCCTTTAGTATCTGCAACAGTTTCATTCTTTACAGTTTGAAATACAGTTTTATCATACCCCCTCTCTAAGAATCATCATCTTCTTTCAGTTGTTCCCGTTAGGGGTCGCCACAGCGGATCACCTGTTTCCATTTCTTCCTGTCCTCTGCATCTTGCTCTGACACACCAACCACATGCATGTCCTCTCTCACCACATCCATAAACCTTATCTTAGGCCTTCCCCTTTTCCTGTTACCTGGTAGCTTCATCCTTAGCATCTTTTTCCCAATATACTCAGCATCCCTCCTCAGCACATGTCCAAACCAATGTAATCTTGCCTCTCTGGCTTTGTCTCTAAACCTTCCAACCTGGGCTGACCCTCTAATATACTTATTCCTAATCCTGTCCACCCTCATCACACCCAGTGCAAATCTTAACATCTTTAACTCTGCCACATCCAGCTCTAACTCCTGCCTTTTTGTCAATGCCACTGTCTCCAACCCATATAACATAGCTGGTCTCACTACCCTCTTGTAGACCTTCCCTTTCACTCTTACTGGTACTCGTCTGTCACAAATCACTCCTGACACTCTTCTCCACCCACTCCATCCTGCCTGTACTCTCTTCTTCACCTCTCTTCCACACTCACCATACTCTGAACTATTGATCCCAAGTATTTAAACTCATCCACCTTCACCACCTCTACTCCTTGCATCCTCACCATTCCTCTATTCTCCCTCTCATTCACACACATATATTCTGTCTTAGTCCTGCTGACCTTCATTCCTCTTCTCTCTAGAGCATATCTCCATCCCTCCAGGGTCTCATCCACCTGTTCCCTACTCTCACTGCAGATCACAATGTCATCTGCAAACATCATAGTCCACGGGGACTCCTGTCTGATCTCGTCTGTCAACCTGTCCATCACCATTGCAAATAAGAAAGGGCTCAGAGCTGATCCTTGATGTAATCCCACCTCCACCTTAAACACATCCGTCACTCCCATCGCAGACCGCACCGCTGTCACACTACCCTCGTGCATATCTCCACTCTTACATACTTCTCTGTCACTCCTGACTTCCTCATACAATACCACAACCCCTCTCTAGGTACCCTGTCATATGCTTTCTCTAAGTCTACAAAAACACAATGCAACTCCTTCTGACCTTCTCTGTACTTTTCCATCAACACTCTGAGAGCAAACATCGCATATGTAGTGCTCTTTCCCGGCATGAAACCATACTGCTGATCACTAATCATCACGTCCCTTCTTAACCTAGTTTCCACTACTCTTTCCCATAACTTCATGCTGTGACTGATCAACTGAATCCCTCTGTAGTTACTACAGCTCTGTACATCACCCTTATTCTTAAAAATCGGTACCAAAACACTTTTCTCCATTCCTTAGGCATCCTCTCACTTTCCAAAATTTCATTAAACAATCTGGCTAAAAACTCCACTGCCATTTCTCCTAAACACCTCCATGCTTCCACAGGTATGTCATCTGGGCCAACAGCCTTTCCATTCTTCATCCTCTTCATAACTATCCTTACTTCCTCCTTGCTAATCCATTGCACTTCATGATTCACTATCCCCACGTCATCCAACCTTCTCTCCCTCTCATTCTCTTCATTCATCAACCCCTCAAAGTACTCTTTCCATTTGCTCAACACACTATCCTTGCTTGTAAGTATGTTTCCCTCATTATCCTTTATCACCCTTACCTGCTGCACATCTTTCCTAGCTCGGTCCCTCTGTCTAGCCAATCGGTACAGGTCCTTTTCTCCCTCCTTAGTGTCCAACCTTTCATATGCCTTATCCTTAGCCTTTGCCACCTCTCTCTCTTTGCCATGCACCTCATCTCCTTATACTCCTGTCTACTTTCTTCATCTCTCTGACAATCCCACTTCTTCTTTGCCATCCTCTTTATCTGTATACTTCCTGTACTTCCTCATTCCACCACCATGTCTCCTTGTCGTCCTTCCTCTGTCCAGATGTCATACCAAGCACCTTTCTAGCCGTCTCCCTTACTAGCTCTGCTGTAGTTACCCAGCTATTTGGTAACTCTTCACTGCCACCCAGTGCCTGTCTTAACTCTACCCTGAACTCCACCTCACAATTAACCTTTTTCAATTTCCACCATTTGATCCTTGGTGCTGCCCTCACACTCCTCCTCCTCTTCTTGATCACCACCGTCATCTTACAAACCACCATCCTATGCTGCCTAACTACACTTTCCCCGGTCACCACTTTACAATATCCAATCTCCTTCAAACTGTCCCTCCTACATAAAATACCCCCTCTCTAAGAATAGTTGCTCTAAATAATTAACTTCTTTCTCCTTGTCAGTTTGCACATTGCATATGTTACTAGCCCTGATTAATTGCCCTTTGATAATATTTGGGAATATGTGCTTGGGATGCATGCTATTACAATCTAAAAGACTATTTTTCCAACAAGCTTTTCTAAAAAGCCTGGTATTAATATTACCCAAGCTGTCTCTATACACAGAGACATCTAAGAAGTCTATTTTCTCAAGAGAGAAAGATATTGTGAATTTCAGAAAATCTGCTGTACATTCTAAATACTTAAAGAAATCAAATAATAATGGCAGCTCCCCATCCCAAAACATAAAAGTGCCATCAACAGAACATCTATACATTTTGATATGTTTACTATACACACTATTAAATAAATACTGTTTCTCCCAATAACAGACTACCAGGTTCGCATATGAATTTGCACAGGGGGGGTTTTTTGCTTCATTGATTTTCATTTGTGGATGATCTTTGGATTGTTGCTGGTAAATTTGTGTTTGTGCTTTTTGGCTTAAAATATAGATAAGTGCTAGGTGATGCCATATCTCAACAAATTGTCCAATCTTGAGAGTCACATGCAATTGAAAAACATCCATATTTGTGTAATTACTAATGTGGTTTAAATGTAAAAAAAAAAAAAAACTCCCGCCATAGTTTGTTTTTGTTTTTATGCCTGACAGGAACTGTGGTGGAGTCTCCATATTTGTTCAGAACCATATCATCTCTATATACAGTGGATATAAAAAGTTTACATATCCCTGTAATGCCAGGTTTTGTGATATAAAAAAATGAGACCACAATAAATAATTTCAAAACTTTTCCCACCTTTAATTTGACCTATAACCTGTACAATTCAATTGAAAAATAAATCTGTTAGGGAAAAAATATATAAAAAATAAAAAAAAAGTACAATACACTGGTTGCATGTGTCCACACCCTTAAACTAATACTTTATGTGTGCACACCCTTACACTAATACTTTGTTGAAGCACCTTTTGATTTAATTACAGCATTCAGTCTTCTTGGGTAGGAGTCTATCACCATGGCACATCTTGACTTGGCAATATTTGCCCACTCTTCCTTGTAAAAGTGCTCCAAATTTGTCAGATTGCGAGGGCATCTCTTATGCACAGCCGTCTTCAGGTTACCCCACAGAATTTCTATTGGATTTAGATCTGGGCTTTGGCTGGGCCATTCTAAAACTTTAATTTTCTTCTGGTGAAGCCATTCTTTTGTTGATTTGGATGTATGCTTGAGGTCATTGTCGTGTTGAAAGGTGAAATTCCTCTTTATCTTCAGCTTTCTAGCAGATGCCTGAAGGTTTTGGGCCAAATGTGACTGGTATTTAGAACTGTTCATAATTCCCTCCACCTTGACTAAAGCCCCAGTTCCAGCTGAAGAAAAGCAACTCCAAAGCATGATACTGCCACCACCATGCTTCACCATGGGGATGGTGTTCTTTTGGTGATGTGAAGTGTTGTTTTTGTGCCAAACATACCTTTTGGAATTGTGGCTCAAATGTTCAACCTTGGTCTCATCAGACCATAACACATTTTCCCACATGCTTTTGGGAGACGATGTATTGTTTTGCAAATTTTATGCAGGCCTGGATGTTTTTCAATGTAAGAAAAGTCTTCCGTTTTGCAACTCTACCCCATAGTCCAGACATATGGAGAATACGGGAAATTGTTGTCACATGTATTACACAACCAGTATTTGCCAGAAATTCTTGCAGCTCATTCAGTGCTGCTGTAGGTCTCTTAGCAGCATCCCTGACCAGTTTTTGTCTTGTTTTTTCATCAATTTTGGGGGGACATCCAGTTCTTTGCAACATCACCATTGTCCCATATTCTCTCCACTTATCGATGACTATCTTCACTGTGTTCCGTGGTGTATCCAATGCTGTGGAAATTTTTTGTACCCTTCTCTTGACTGATACCTTTCAAAAATGAGATCCCTTTGATGCTTTGTAAGCTCTCTGTGAACCATGGCTTTTGCTGTAGCAGGCAACTGAGTAAATGTCAGGAAAATGCTACTAGGGCAGCTGAACTCTATTTGGGGTTAATCAGAGTCTCTTTAATTGATGTCAGGTGTGTACCCAAGAAGACTGAATGCTGTAATTAAATCAAAAGGTGCTTCAGCAAAGTATTAATTTAAGGGTGTGAACACTTATGCAACCAGCATATTGTACTTTTTTATTTTTTATATTTTTCCCCTAACAGATTTGTTGGTTTTTCAATTTAATTGTACAGGTTATAGGTCACATTAAAGGTGGGAAAAGTTTTGAAATCATTTATTGGGGTCTCATTTTTTTATATCACAAAAACCTGGCATTTTAACAGGGGTGTGTAAACTTTTCATATCCACTGTATATTCCCCAGAGACCCACAAATGGAACTCACAGAACTCCACATCACCTTAAACAGGGCAAACTATAAAGTTATAGCCTACTGCAGGACATCCTGTACATCCCCCTGATAGTCATGCAAAAACTCCATTATATTATAGCAATAACCCACGCCTGGGTGTGGGTAATGCTGGATTTACCCACGGTTGGCGTGGTTTGGTCCCGAGGAGCCCGAGGACCAAACAAAGACAACCATGGGTAAATCCAGCATTACCCACACCCAGAAGTGGTTATTATATTAATGCCATTATTTAAGAAAAGAAATAATTACTTTTCTTAAATAATGGCATTGTATAATGCCTCTTTGCTGCCCTTCCGCACCTGTCTGGTGTTCCGCGGCAGTTCTGATGTACTGCGCATGCCTCGCAGTACATCAGAGCTTTGGCAAAAGCAACGGAGAACGCAAGTTCTCCGTTGCTTTACTCGCTATGTTAAATGGGTTTAACATGGCGAGACAGTTTAAAATAAGCAACGGAGATCTCCGTTGCTTATTTTAAAGCTGTCTCGCTATGTTAAACTCATTTAACATAGCGAGACAAGTTTAAAAAAAAGCAACGGAGATCGCAAGATCTCCGTTGCTTTACTGTGTCGCTATGTTAAAGGAGTTTAACATAGCGAGACAGCTTTAAAAAAAGCAACGGAGATCTCCGTTGCTTTTTTTAAATCTGTGTCGCTATGTTAAACTCTTTTAACATAGCGAGACAGTGTTTTATACTAACGGAAAAAGTCCGGGTGACCGGACCTTTTTCCGTTAGTATATTGAGGGATTTACCACGGGCACGCTGGTTGGGCTGGCCAATCAGCGTGCACGTTTTTATGGTAGGCATTGTATAATAGAAGATAAGTACCCCTCAATAAACTGGTGTACCTATAACTCTAATGTAGTAGGGTATACCCAGAAGTTTTTAGATTAAAAAAAACAAAAACTCCTTATATAAGATAATTAGCAAACCCATCCAGTAGAGGACATAATATTCTCAATATAGTCCTTACAAATATAGCCGCCTCTTGCCCTGTTCCTGTGTTATCTCCTTATCAGGTTAAGTCAGACCATAGACTTGTCATTTTCACCTTCAAAATCTCCAGAGCCCCAGCATGTCATATCTCAGAATTCAAAGATTTAAAATGTGACAAACTTTCAGATTCTATGACGAGGCTTCAAAATTCACTCATGGCAGTGACAGCATCAGCTCTAATGATGACATAACTGGTAACATCTTGAAGGAGTCCTGTGCTCATTTACATAAATGTATAGAACTGTCAGTCATACCTAGAAAAAATATATAACGGGAAATTCAAAAACAAAAAGGAAGAAAAACATAAATTACACAACAGATCCAAAAACCTCACATCAAGGATATTACCAGAAATATTACTAAAACCTTGAAAAATACTATTAGGTCTACTGAAGCAGCCCATGAGCATAGGTTAGCATCTGAAGCCAAGGACAATTATAAATCTCTTCAGCTATGTTACAAAACTAAGAAATTGAACCAAACTTTGTTATGAACTTATTCACAATAGTATTACATATTCAGACCCAATAAATATTGGCAATGTACTAGCAAACAAATTCAATGTTACTTTAACAGCAGAAACTTATTTCCAAAGCCGACATATCCCTGAATCCCTTAAACTGCCTATTACAAAGGAGCATGCACTGAAGGTGCTTTTTAAGATAAAAAATACTGCTTCCATGGTGCCTGACAATGCAATTGGTTGATTAATAAACAGTACTAAGCAGGCCCTGGCACAGCCACTTCTCACATTGTTTAACTTAAGTTTGGTTTACAGGTTTTTGTCCCTGAAGTCTGTCAAACTGTAGTGGTGATGCCACTCCACAAGGAATACCCTACCACTGATCCCAGGAGTTACAGATGCATCAGCCTGACAAGTTTTATCTGCAAAGCCATCGGCCATATTATAATTGAACTTATAAGCTACAGTATCAAAATTTCAGTAGAACTGATGCACAGCAGTTTGGCTTTATCAAGGGAAGATCCTGCCTAATGAATTTGATTAACTTTTTCAAGGGGGTTACACAGGCTTTTGACAGTGATCACAGTGTGCATGCAGTGTAACTTGACTTGGCCAAGGTGTTTACACCATACCCTATAATGGCATTATAAGTTTAACACCTTAAAAATAGAACCCTGTGTGGTAAGATGGATAGCAATCTGGATAAAAGACAGAACCCACATAGTGAGAGAGATGAGTGCCTCGTCAGAATGTATAAAAGTACCCAGTGGTGTTCCCTAGGGCTCACTGTTGGGACCCCTCCTTTTTGATATTTGCTTTTCTAATCTCCAGACTGGAAACCAAGACCTATGGCTTACTAAGTTTGCAGATAACTCCAAACTAGGATTTATTATTAAGTCTTCCTCAGATACCCTAATTCTTCCTTAAGAACTTTCACACACAAATAACCGGTGTACTAGAAATGGGTTCAATTTAAATGCAAAAAAGTACAATATTGTCACATTTGGTAGAGTACTCTTCCCCTCAGCATACGGCACAAACAATACTCTACTTTAAAATGGGAATGTTGTTAGGCACCTTGGATCATGGGTTGATAATTTCATCTCTTTGATCATCATGTGACAACAGTAGTCAGAGAATCTTTCTTAGTGTAGCTAATCACCAAGGGAATATCATCCAGATCTAAAAAAAAATCATTGTTCCCTTGTACTTGGCATTCATTAGGCCAATTAGTCAGCGTTCAGGATATACTTCCCTATACATATCAAAACTACAGAGACTACAGAGGTTCTTAACAAAGAACTACCAAGTGAGACTGAAAAGCATTACCTCTTTATTTAGGATCATATATTCACTTTAGGCCAGATCTGTCATTAGAAATCCAATTGTTCTGGATCACTTGCATCTTCACTAGTCTAATACTTCTACAAATACCAGAACCAGGGACCTAAATCATCACCAGCAGGTAAATAAAATATTACGGAAAAGCAGATTCAGCACACAGCACCTCCACCATCTCTGGAACAGACAACCCCTGCAGATTACTATCATCTTTCAAGGGGACATAGATTCGGATAGGCTCCCACAAATTCACCCTGGTTTGATTGGCCTAACCCTCCTAGAGAAGTATGGCGCAAGACTGGAAACGAGCAAGGTGAAAATGGTCACAAAACTCAGTTGCCTTGAAATTCCTATGAATCCTATGAAAAAGACAAAGTCCAAGTTAAAGATGCTGCGCATAAAAACAGCTGTGTTTTTAAGTAAAATAGTTTTTTTCTATGAAAAGGCAAACTGTGGCTATAAGAGGAGAAACAGTTAAGTATCTTTACTTGAAACTGTTTTTCAAAAAAGAATAGCAAACTTAGTATGAATAATTGATGAAAAGATGTGAAATAAGTTATGGAGCATAAATATACAGTAATAACCACCTCAAAGTAGTTGGATCGACTGCTCTTGTTGAAACTGTTAACACCTGAAAAGCTAAAAGCAATAAAAGGAGTGTTGAATGGGAAATTTGGTCTTCTATCAGAAATATACAAGGCACTATGGGAAATAACAGATGAAAAGCTGATGCAAGAGGAGGAGCATTACTTCAGAAAGTAGATGAACATTTCAACAATGAAGTGTTTCTTAAAGAAACAAAACGTTATTTTAAAAAGTCTTACTGCTCTTCTTAATACAGATATTATGTTAGGCACAAGGACTGCTAAAATATAACTTAAATTTGGGGTTGGGCTTTGGCATAACGGCTAAGGTGTTTTTTCTCAGACACATAAGGTACAAGGTTTGATTCTCAACTTTGAAAAGGAAGTTGACTAAACTTAAAATGGCCTGCAAGAACAGTTAGTCTAGTAATTGCCAATGAAATACTAAAATGAAGTATCACAGCACTCCTACCAAGTTCTAAGATAATTTGGTGCCCGTTATTAACACTTATTTGTTTGTTTCATATGGCCCATTTCAGTCTTCCTTGATGGAGCAGCCATTGCAGTGTGCCTCTCTTCACAATTCTCTTGAGAAGGGAGATGTAGAAAACTGACATCAGTAGGTCTCCACATAGCCAAGTGTACCCTCAGTGCTGCAGATGCATAAGCTAGGAATGTAGATTTTGGCTTCTGCTTCTATAGTATGGCCTGGCCTCCTTCCACTCAGATGTGATATGTCAACTAAGCTCTGCTTTACTGAGACATACTCTTTAGAGAGCCCTCTAACATTATCACAAGCTTTTTAGTTTTAAAGGACGTTCGGTATATAACATCCCGACTTTGCTCTTGCATTTTAA
Organism: Protopterus annectens; assembly: GCF_019279795.1. NCBI lineage: Eukaryota > Metazoa > Chordata > Ceratodontiformes > Protopteridae > Protopterus > Protopterus annectens. The sequence goes on along the minus strand of NC_056727.1, from coordinate 1,231,882,289 downwards.
TCAATCATTCTACTGGGCCTAGCTTTCATTTGTGGTGTAAAAACTTTTATCTTGTACTTTAGCTCAGTTGGGTGGTTTAAAATGTTAGCCTCTAATTTCCTACACTTTCACACTTCCCAGTTTATTCTTATTGGATTAGTGTAGAGTTTGCTATTTAAAATCAGAACATAGATTATATAATGTACTATAGTCTATTAGCCAGTTTTTGTTTGAAATGCTGAACTCACAATGTTGAAATACTGCGTTCTAACTTTGGTACAAGTTTGTTTTGTTTAATAGGATTGTCACTATCTTCCCTCCTTTATACCTATTGTAATGGATTTTGTTCTGTCCATATACTAATATTTATTTTATTTAGTATATTCTTCAGCATTTCCTCACTTTTTCTTAATATTTTCTTGTGTGAATTCTATTTTGTAAAGGGATTTATAAAGCACTGTAATAAAAGTGGAGTTAAGCAAAGCAGAGATTTTTTAAACAAGTTGCCTAGAATAAATCATTAAGTTTTGTGGTATTAATGGGTTAGAATGGACATTTGTTGTATTTTGATGACTTAATCTGAAAATACTGATAAAGAACATCATTTTTCAGTAATTTAACTGGAATCAAATTGCTAGATAGACTACACTTTTGGCGAGTGCCAGACCTACAAATCAAATACATTGAAAACCACTCTCAGCAAACACTAAACTAAGTATTTTTTGCAGGGGGTAAGCCCCCCCCCCCCTGCATTCCCCATGTAGGGATGGCACCCCAGCACCTTCTAAACATACATATACCAGCTCCACAGTTGTATAATAGTGTGGTCAAAAGCATCCAATTCATAGGAATAACACTTGCTTAAAGAACGCTTGATCTACTGATATGCTCCTGTATATCCATGCAAAAGTGTGCAAGTAAAAGAATTTGTTTCTGCAAGAAGATACTTGTGTAACTGTACAATGGGTGCAGTTTTCATTAAGTTTAAGGGAGAGCCATATTGTTTTATCACAGGCCAGTTGGCTGACAATTTGCAAAATCAAACCTGGAAAATTATGTCCTCCCTGTGTTCACGTGGATTTCCTCCGGGTGCTTCAGTTTCCTCCCACATTCCAAAGACATGCATCTGGAGCATTGCATCTGGAGCATTTCTCCCCAGGCCACTGCTAAAAATGGGTTCTGTCCCAAATGTTAAATAAAATAAATTATATGTAGCTTGGGGTGTGGGATCTTGCCCCTACATTCGGTCACTGTCACTAGTTACACGAGTTCTTAGGAAATTTAAAATTAGCAGCACAATTAAACAAAAATAAAGAGATGTTAATTATTCCAGCCTGCTACCATAAGCAGATATTTTTGTTTTGACAAAAATTAAATACAAAGAAGTTATGTACCTACCATAACGTTCCATGTTAGTTGTCTTCATCTCGCCTTCTTTCTTGCTGGTTGGGATCGGAGCCAATCCTCGGCTCCGAATCGGCCATCTTCTATAGCTCGAGAGCGGTTTACTGGCTTGAGGCTACCCCTTATTCCATGATGCCTAGCAATAGCTACCCAGATCTCGTTTGAAATAGCTAACCCCAGGCATAGCCAGGGAATAAACCTGTCCAAACAAATAGGTTGAGTATACCTGTCATACTCTCTAAGTCAGTAGAGGAAACAAAACAGAGAACACTCAGCCAGTGAAACCAGAACTCCTCTCGGTCCAATAGGACAGGGGGACAGAGGGTGGGATGCAAGAAAGAAGGCGAGATGAAGACAACTAACATGGAACGTTATCGTAGGTACATAACTTCTTTATGTTAAGTTGTCTATCTTGCCTTTGTTCTTGCTGGTTGGGACAGCGTCCCTAGCACCTACAATCCTGGGCAGCTCATTGGAACAGACTCTTCAGAACAGTGGAGCCAAAGTCAGCTCTGCTCCTTGAGACCATATCTAGCTTGTAATGAGAAATAAAGGTATGAGGATTTGCCCACATAGCAGCTGCACAGATAGAATCCATGAGCAACCTAGATTGGAAGGCTACAGACGTGGACAAGGCCCTAGTAGAATGACCTTTTGGTTTGATAGGTAACTCTTTGTTCCTTAATTGACAAATGAAAGTAATAGTGAGAGACAACTACCTGGATAAGGTCACCTTGGAAACTGGGAGACCTTGTTTGCCTAGAGCATAGGAAAGGAATAGTTGGTCCGACTTCCTTATTTCCTTAGTCCTGTGCAGGTAAAAACGCAATTGTCTATGAACGTCCAATTGGTGTAATTTGTACTCTGCCTTGTTGGTGTGGTTAGGGAAAAACACAGGAAGGTCTACAGATTGGTTTAAATTATTTTCTGAGCAGACTTTCGGACGAAACAAAGGATTAGTCCTCAGAGCAACCCTGTCCTTATGAAAAACCAAGTATGGAGGACGAACACATAGTGCCTGAAGTTCAGAGACATGTCTGGCTGAAGTAATAGCTACCAGAAAGAGTGTCTTCCAAGATAGAAACTTAATGGAGCAGGGCGCTGCTGGTTCAAAAGGAGGTAGAGTTAAGGAAGTTAGTACCAAATTGAGGTCCCAAGGAGGAGGGGGATCTCTCACTGGAGGCCTAAGGAGAGTGGTCCCTCTCAAAAAAGCTTTACAGAGCTTATGAGACATAATGTTTGAATTTGACAAACCAACATGAAAGTTAGAAATGGCTGGTAATTGAACCCGGATTGTAGCAGAAAAGGACCTGGAATGAAAAAGTTGTGCTAGGAATTCCAGAATTTCGTGGACTGGGGCTGAAAAGGGATCTACGTTCCTAGCCTCTGCCCAACAAGAAAAACGTTTCCATTTACTAGCATAAGTTTTTCTGGTTGTGGACTTGTGAGAGTTGACAATAATCTCACGTACAGCCGGGGAAATGCTGGGAAGCCTGGCTAAGGTTGGAAGTGGAGCAACCAAGCTGTGAGCTGGAGAGTTTGGAGGGATTGATGCAACCCGCCTGATTGATGAATCAGTAGGTCTGGAATCGGATCCATAATCCAGGGCTGATCGAGAAGGTAATGGTGCAGGAACGGGAACCATATCTGTCGAGGCCAGTAGGGTGCAATGAGGATCATTTTGCAACCCAACGATATTGCTTTCTGTATGAGTTTTGGAGTCAGGGGAAATGGAGGAAAGGCATAAAGAAGTCCCTGAGACCAATCGTGGACTAGAGCGTCTTTGGGTGAGTGACCTGGAAGCGGAAGAAGGGAGAAGTAGTTGCTGCATTTGCTGTTGAAGGAGGTGGCAAAAAGATCACAGCAAGGCTGTCCCCATTTGCAGAAGATAAGATCCGCAACTTCCTGATTCAGAGACCACTCGTGAGGCATGAGGATAGCTCTTCTGAGCCTGTCCGCTATGACGTTGGACCTCCCAGGGATGTGCGTCGCAATCAGAAAACGTTGGGAGGAAATCGTCCACTGCCACAGTCTGAGTGCTTCTCGACACAGGGGGTAGGACCTGGTTCCACCTTGCTTGTTGATGTACCACACCACTGACATTTTGTCTGTTTGAATTGCAATGGTCCCCAGAAGGAAGAGAGTCCTGAAGGGCTTGCAACTCTAGGAGCATGGCTCTCATTTCTAGGACATTTATGTGCAGATAGTACTCGTGAGGCTGCCAAGTGCCTTGGACTGTCCTGCCCTAATAATGCCCCCCCCCACCCTATCAGGGAGGTGTCTGTGGTCACTGTGGCTACCGGTGGGGGCTGAATGAAGGGTCTGCCCTGAGTCACTAGTGGGGAGACCATCCACCAGGAAAGGTGCCTTTTGCATGCTTCTATAATCATGATCATGTGAGACATGGGTAGCTGTTGGAAAGACCACTGTATGAACAGAAGCCACTGAAGGATCCTCATATGAAAGCGGGCCAGTGGGATTAGAAGAATGGCTGCTGCCATGGAACCCAGAGTTTGAAGGACGAACCTGACTTGGATTCTTTTGCTCTGCATTAGAATTTGTACTTGCTGGCGAATTGTAGACACCCTTTCTGGCGGTAGCCTTGCGGACATGTTCCTTGTGTCTAAGTCTGCTCCTATGTAGGTGATAGATTAATAGGGCAACAAAGCAGATTTTTCGAAGTTTATTGTAATGCCTAGCTGAGAGCAGATTGTGATTGTGTAGTCCCTGGCTTGTAGAAGTTGATGCCTGGTAGTAGCAGTGAGGAGCCAGTCATCTAGATATGGAAACACCTGGAATCCTCGACGTCTCAGGCGAGCCGTGACCACTGCCATACATTTGGTGAATAACCTGGGGGCTGTGGTGAGACCAAAGGGCAAAGCTCTGAACTGGTAATGACTGACTCCCAGCCGGAAGCGAAGAAATCTCCTGAAACGCCTGTCCATCTTGATATGGTAGAACGCATCCTGAAGATCTATCGAGCACATCCAATTGTCCTGACCCAGAAAGGGTAGAATGGACTGTAGCGTGACCATCCGAAACGTTGTTCTTTGTACAGACCTGTTTAGTCTGCTGAGATCCAGAAACGGTCTCCAGTCCCATGTCTTTTTTGGTACCAAAAAGAACCTTGAGTAAGTTCCGGATCCGTGCTGGTCTGCCGGGACTTCCTGGATGACTCTTTTTTATAGCAGTTTTGAAACTTCTATTACTGCTTGGTCCTTCAGATAGGGTGGAAAATCTGGAAGGGATTTCTTTGACGGTAAGGGGGGTTGACAGAAGGGAATTTTGTAACCTCCGGATATAATGGACCGTACCCATCTGTCTTGCGTTAAATTTTGCAAGGCTTTTGGGTACAGTGAAAGCCTTCCTCCAACTGCCTCCAGAGGTGAGCAGCCAGGCAACCCTTCAGGGATGCTGAAAGGGCTTATCAGAGAAAGATTCTCTGTTGCCCTGGTTCTGCAGACCCCCTCTGCCACGAGGGTGGCGTCTGTTGTTAATGTTTCCCCTTCTGCCCCTGGAGGAAAAATCGCTACGTGTGTCAAGCAAGGCTCCCTGGGATTTTCGGAACCACACTTTGCCACTCTTCTGACCTTTGGGGTACGGTCTAGAAGGAGTGGAAAAATGGACTCCCACAGCAGAGAGAGTCTTGCCTTCTTGCTCACACCTAGTCAAAGTGTCTTTCACCTGTGGTCCGCAAAGAAAGGAACCATCAAAGGGGGTGTTGGTGAATGACGCTCGAAAGGGTTCCGCAAAATTACACAGACGTATCCATGCATGCCTCCTAAGGGCCAAACCCGTACCTGCGGCTCTACTCGCACAATCTGCTGCATAGGAAATGAACCTCATGGAGGAGTTAACTACAGAATTAAGCGTCGCCAGCTGGAAAGCTACTTTAGCTTGAGCCCCCTCAGCTGATGGATCTTGAAGGATATCTCCAAGCTCTTTAAGGAGATCCCTCTGAAGCCGGGTAAAATGACATAAGTAGTTCAGTGACCTCATAGAAAAGGTCGCTGAAGAGAATATTTGCTTCCCGTATCTGTCCATGGTCCTAGACTCCTTGTTAGGAGGATGGACAGACCAAGAGGTCTCTGCTCTTTTTTGGTGGCTGCTGCTACCACCATGGTATCAACAGGAACACCTTTGGTAAGGAACTGCTTATCCTGGAGTGCTGTGATGAATTTGCCAGGTCTCCTCGGAGTTGGTTCCACTGTATCCGGAGCTGACCAAGCCTTTCGAGCCACCACTGCCATAAGTGGATCGAAAGGCTAAGAAACCCAGGAGGTGGAAGGTTGGGAGTCGAACACATCCAGAAATACAGACTCATCCTCAGTAGGGGCTAGGGGATTCCAGTTCCCCCTCTGCTTAAGCATTTCTAGGATGTCCGAGAAGGAAACATCTTCAGAGGAGGATCTCGGGGACCCTTCCGAATCATCTAAGTCTGTATCAGAAGTGACAGACTCAGGGGAGTCAATGTGCTTCCTCTTGCACTTCTTCTTACGAGGGAGCTCCTCTGAATAATCAGGGGAGACCTCAGAAGAAGAGGAAACACCCAATGGGGTGCCCTGGAGCACCGGTTGCCAGCGCTTGGGGTCTGGAGGAGGGGCAGAGTTGGCACAGGCACTACAGGGGATGGAGCTGGTGGGGCCAATAGTGGAGCTGACTCAGTGGCCAGCACACTCCTCATGACATCGAAGGCATCCCTGCCACAATGCAGAGAAAGCTCCACTTCTGAGGAAATCAGAATCATTCTCCGCACCGAGGGAGATTGCTCTGAGGCCGATGTAGGAGCTGAGCTCACCTGCGCTGAAGCTCTGAGAGGGAGAACGGGGTCGGACAAGGGTCCGATGCCACTTGCCCCCTCGGAGCCGACGAGGGAACCCCGACGCACAGATCCCTCATTGGACGGCACCACCTAGGGGATCGGAGCCATCGGAACCAAAGGAGATAGAGTTATCGGAGCTGACGGTTCCACTACTCGAACCCCAACAAACTCCAGCTCCGAACTCATTGGAGTCGGAGAAGGAACATCGATAGAGGAGGGCTGGACAACATCTTGGCAAGTGCCTGCGACTTTAGCAACCTACTGACTACTCTCTCCACATCGTGATCCGACAGCCTAGAGGATCGAGAGAAGTGAGAAGAACGGTGACTGCGCTCGCTCTGAAGCAAAGGAGACCGAGGAGCTGAATGTACAGATTCCAGTGAAGGGGACCTCAGACTCTTGTGGCTCCGTGAAGGCTCCGAAGTTTCTGATGGAGCCGACGGGGAGATAGTCTTATCGGTGCCAGCCGGAACCAAAGTAGAAGGTAGAGTCTGAACCCAGGACGGCTCCGAACTTGGAGCCGACGGCTTGGTAGATTTAGGGGATTTCACAGGCTGAGAGCTCTTGGCCGGTGAATCCTGGGGTTTTAAAAGACCCCTAAGAATAAGCTTATTCTTACGCTCCTGCAGGACTCTTGGACTAAAGGCATGGCAGATAGAACAAGAGTCCTGCAGGTGCACAGCGCCTAAACAATAGACGCAAGAAGTGTGCCCATCTGTCAGAGACATTTTCTGACAGCATAAGTCACACTTCTTGAATCCAGACACTTTGGATTCCTTTGACATCCTGAAAGAAGGAAACAACAAATACAACCACAGTTACCAAAGCAAAATACAGTCTACACAAAAAACACACTGTACTACAAGACTATAGCTAAAGGTTATTTATTTATTTTTTTTAATAGGAAAGCCTCTAACTTAAACGGCTAGCCTATGAAAGAAAGGTAGAAGCAAAGCCTCTAACCTAAACAGCTAACCTGACAAGAAGAAGACGGGGGGGAGGGGAGGGGGAGAACTCTCTAAGTTAAACGAGTTCTACAAGGAAAGGAAGGGATACTACAACTAAACACTAGCTATCACAAAAAACAAGACTAATCGTTAATAATAAAACACTGAAAATATAAAATTCTACTGTAAGAAAGTTATACAAAAAAACTTTATACGAGCCTGAGCCAGAAAAACGATACCTCGCAGCTGAAGCGGCAAACGAGATCTGGGTAGCTATAGCTATGCATCATGGAATAAGGGGTTGCCTCAAGCCAGTAAACAGCTCTCGAGCTATAGAAGATGGCCGAGTCGGAGCCGAGGATCGGCTCCGATCCCAACCAGCAAGAATGAAGGCGAGATAGACAACTTAACATTTAAGGTTTCAGGACAATATGAGGACTGTGAAGAATAAGATGAATTGTGGCAAATGATAAATATTTAACTATTTATTTGGAGTGAATCAACATGTACACTGTTAATAGGCATCCGATCTTCCTAGGAGAAATTGTTATGTATCCAGTTTGGCAATTAAAAATACTTATTCATGAAGAAAAAAACTAGTGGTTGGATAATGATTACACTGTTCACATTATCAAACTTGTAAAAAGTGCATGAGCATGGTTATTAAGATTTATTAATGTTCATGTTAAGCACTGTTGCAGCAATTCTTTCCACTCCTTTAACATAAGACAGAGGACTTCATGGTTTTGATATATACCGGAAAACTATCAAAACATTGTTAAAAGAGAGCTGCTGGGTCTACTAAACCTGGTCATCTTTTGTAATTTAATAAAAACTAATTTTCTGAAGAAAATTAAAATGATAGGGAGAGAGTTTCCAACTGTTATTTTAGAACAAGGAATGATCAATTAAGAAAGGAAAAAAAGAAAAGATAAATCATGGAAAATAGTATTAACATATGAAACCAAACAAGTGTTCGAAATGCAGGAGACCAAAAGAAATGTAAGAAAAGTACAAAAAGAAAGCAGATTAATTAGGATGGGAGAAAAACTGTACAGTACAATTACACATTTTTGTGGAGACTCCAGGATTATGAAAAGTAAAAAGATCAAGAAGGGTATTCATTGACTTAAGTATGCAAGACTGACATGATCTGACTTTTTTAGAATACCCTTGCAGCCCGAGATGCCAATGTGTGCCCTAGACAGCAGGGTTTGGTGCAGCATATGTGAATGTGGCACTCCATGGGAAGAGGGCTATTTAAATTACCATGAATGCAAGCCGTATTATGCTTTAATGGAACATGTGCGTGCATGCGTGTGCATATTGGTGGGACACTGTATGGTTGTCTCCGAGTGCTGTGACAATGAGGGATTGGATCTGTGGGTGGCTGTGTGTGAATGGCTATTTTAAGTGCCACATTAGTGTGGGGGGTGACCGTACACATGCACTGGGATGAAGACTCAATACCTGTATGTGTTCCTCTTAGTACCTGTACTAGAAAAGGCAGTACGTGTTCCACTATGTATTTTTTAAACTGCACAGTGGAGCGAATCATACATGAGAATTCCCCAGTAATGAGATATTGTTCTTTAGGGAATTTGGAAGAATGTGAATCGGTACTTAGCACTGCTGCAAAAATCAATTTGTTAGTGCAGCGTTACTTGCACCTCTATGCTAATTATTGTGAATCTTGGCCCAGAATGAATGAGCTGAAGGGTATACCTTTACCTAAATGCATATGAAACATTTTAGGCATAAAAAAAAAAAAAAAAAAAAAAAAACATGACGAAGGAAAGCTGGAACATGAAATCTTGCAAGAAACATGTCTTACAGCAGAATGTTAAAATGCAAAAGAAATTTGTGAACACTATTACTATATGAAAGGTTTATGCGTACATCCAAAGTGTTTTTATATAAAGGAAGCTATGTATTAAAATGTGGACTGTACATGGTGTTAGAAGTCAAAATCAAGAAAAGTACTGGCAGAATAAAATAAATCAGCCATGAAACAGTGTACGTGGTACAAAAGATTCTTGGTCTTGTTACGCCACACAAAAAACTACAGATACATTTTGTATAAAGTGTATTTGAAAATGTGGAAGATTAGGTGCTATAAGGAATTTTGACTTCAAGCATTTTAATGGGAGATTCTTGCTAAATATACATTTACTCTTTTTGAGTAATGCAGTGGATTATTTCACCTCTGCCTGAACAGTACCAGCATTAAGAAATGAATCACCACCGTAATGTCTTGTATGTCTGATGGCCCAGACCACCCTCTTATACTAAAACAAACACTCGCATGCCAATGAGTATTAAGCGGAATCTCAAGTCTCATTTCCTGAAGGAAGACACCACCAGCACAGTACCCCTCCTTACCCAAATGCCAGTACCCCAGGTAAGGCTTCAAGCTATATGTAGGATTAAAACCTGCAGACTTAGTAGCTCATCCATTTCCAAATAATAATGGAGCCACAGAAATGTCCTGACACTGGGCACGTGTGTGTGTGTGTGTGTGTGTGTGTGTGTGTGTGTGTGTGTGTGTGTGTGTGTGTGTGTCTGTGTATATACATCCCTGGTGGCTGAAGTGTTAAGAGTACATTTCAATTCTGGTTGTTAAACAGCACACAATCAGCAGCCATTCTTGCTGCTGCTTGGGAAAGATTAGCAAATCCCATTATAGGTTCATAGGTTCATACTAGGCTATCTGCCCTAGGGCATTTATAAGCCTAGCCAGAATGTGTTTGGCTTTCGCCACCCATTTTAAATTTATTTTGCTATGCCCTTTTTCGAGGTTAGTATACTGTGCCTCTATCTAACAGTGACACAGAAGTGATACCCGGGGTAAAACCTACGATCTCCCATCCACTCATCAAGATTCCTCTTGAAGAGAGTCAATGAGGGACTCTGCCTAACCTGGACTGGGATTTTATTCCAGAGTGAAGGGAGCCTCTGGGTTATGAATCTGTCCCTCCAGCATGTCCTATTTATTTCAGTGCTGAGGTTCAAGTCTCTCGAGCGCGTAGCTCGATGGGATTTGGATTTTCTGAGCTGCAGCATGTCCATTAATTCCGGGTTGGACATGGCTTTATACGTCAGGCACAGATCGCCTCTGAACAGGCGGTATGCCACTGAGTAGAGCTGGAGTTTCTTTAACCGGGCAGCATATGGCATCTGTTTGAGCCCTTTGATCCTCTTGGTGAGGTACTTTTGGGGTCTTTCCAGTTGCTGCAGGTGTCTGGTAAGGTACATCCCAAAGGACATTGTACTCAATTATGGGCCTGATGAGGGATGAGTAAAGAGGCACGATGACCTCCCTGATCTAGATGTGAATCCCTTCATGATTAGGTGGGCTATATAAAATGTTTTTCTAACCACTTTGGCCACGTGGTTGTCAAATGAGAGATTGCTATCAGCTTGGGTCCCCAGGTCCCTAATTACTTCTTCTGTACTTAATGGATTTCCACCTATGTGGTAATTTGTGGGCACTTTGTTTTTGCCAAAGGGGATGACTATACACTTTTTGGCATTTAGCTTGAGGCCATGGCACTGGCACTAGTTGTCTGTTTCTATGAGGCCCTTTTGGAGGATGCTTGTGTCGGCTGGAGAGTCGATTATGGCACCCAGTTTGCAGTCATCTGCGAACTTGGTCAGCCACAGTCCTTCTGTGTTGGCCTGTACCTCCGAGAAATATATACCGAACAAGAGAGGTCCCAGGACTGAGCCTTGTGGGACACCACTTGTAACTGGTTTGGAGTCTGACATGGCTCCAGCAATTCTAACCATGTGGGTTCTGTCCTTGAGCCAGTTTGCAATCCATCTAGTGACATAGGGGTTTATATTTAAGCTGGTGAGCTTATCTATAATGCCCGAGTGGGGTATTGTATCGAAGGCTTTTGCGAGGTCCAGGTAGGCTGTGTGGACCACCTTCCGCTCGCCAATGGCCTTGGTGACTGTTTCAAAGAAATCAACCAGGTTTAAGAGGCAGGATCTGCCCTTAACAAAGCCGAACTGGGTAGGATCCAGTGTTTGTAGGTCCCCAATATCTTTATTTATGAGGTCCATGATGATCCTTTCCATAGCTTTGCAGACCAAGCTAGTCAGGCTTATGGGGCGATAGTTTTCAGGATCCGTTGAGGCACCACCTTTATGGAGAGGGACCACTGTTGCTGTACGCCACTCTTTGGGCACATATCCTGTAGTAAGGCTGAGATTGAACAGTAGTTTTATGTTTGGGTTTAGCTCTTCTTTGAGTTCATGTAGGACGCAGCCCGGGACACCATCTGGTCCCATTGATGCTGTGTTTTTTGCTTTGGAGAGGGCGGCTCTTACCTGAGCATCTGAGATGTCAGGGGGGCAGCACTCTGCTGGGATAGATATTTGCCCTTTTGGTGGGGAGGGGGGGGAGAAGTTTGCGCTGAACCTAAATGTCTTATTTCACTAAAAAAAAAACCTCCATTCCCTGAGCCCGTGTGTGCCAAGTGAGCCATTCCTATGACTCTGTAGCAATTGCTCTGCACCAGGCAGACAGTGTACCACCACTCAAAGACTATACTCACACAACATCATTTATTCATTGTGAACAGGCTAAAATCAATGTGAGTTTTAGAAAATGAACACAGATGAGAGCAAATCAGACATTACACCATGAATGAGACGAAAATCACAGCAAAAATAGAAAAATATATTTTATTTGTCAAAGACTAGAGTGAACAAGACTAAAATTGCAGTAAAAATATAGTTTGACACTCTTACACTGTACTCTCTATTCTTTCTTCTGTATCACTAATACACAATTAAAAAAATAAACCACTCGCTTAAATATTTCATAACACACAAATAAATACACAAATAAAGATAGCACTTAAAACACATAACTCATCTAAGTTAAACAGTGGTATTACTACCAAGTAATACATTTACTGCAAAATACAGAACATAAAGCTTATTTATTTTCCTTATGGCTTTGCTGCCATTATGGTTTGTAACTGCTGCATTAAAACTCTACCTTTTCATACACACATGCCCATTCATGCTTAAAACACTAACATTCCAGAGGATTGGCTGCATTTTTTTCACATTAAGTTAAGAACGTGGTGTTACATGTCATTCCTATTAAGAAAAACTGGACTCTGTATAGCAAAGGTATTCACGTAGTCTTTAAAACGTCCTGACATCTTCACCTTTACAGAAGCCACAGAGGAGTTTCAGAACCAAGGACACAAGCCATATGCAATACCATCTGTATTCCGATAGACCACAAAACAAGAGCAATATGTGGAATTCTTTGAAGTGCAGATCATACACAATACAACAGGACAGTGGAAAATATTAAATTGGAGTCTGACTGCATCTAAAGTGCCAGCAGTACTCATCCTGCATTCCTTTCATCAGACGCTGCGATGCATTCTGGTCCTGAGCTACAGCACTGCACTAGGCCAGCTCACAGTTTTGCTACAGAACCGTACTAACCTCTTTTCATTAATGTTAAAATTACACAAATGGTCCCCATAATGAAAGCATGTTTTCTTAGTGTTGTGAACTAGCACCTCAGTCTTACCAATCCAGACTCGAAGGGAAAGTTTATACTAAGTTTTCTCTGTTGAAGGCACTCCTGTGCCTTTCGTTACGATTCACTGACTTACAAGTTTGGTATTTTTTTGTAAATAATAATATAATGAGCAGAAGAAGCATTAAAATACAGGCAGTAACAGCCACTCCATTAACTGAAGATTCAGCCAATAACTCTAGAAAAAAAACAAAAGAAAAACAGGGAGGTAAAATAATCATGTTTAAACAGAACAGCAAGAATTAAACTGCATGGTTATCTTCTAGAGAAATTAACAGCAGCAAACTTCAAACTAGCAGTTTCACGGGGATGCATTTTATTTTGACAGAGATATTGAACATCTGTTTGTTAATGCTTTCATGGGGCTACAGGATATTATGTTAACTGATATGACTTAGTTATAGCTTTCAAGATCCTTCTTACAGCATATTTTTGTTAGGATATGAGTGTGTGCATTGGAACTGAAAAATTACAATGACCAAAATGCCAAACATATACAAACCAGCATGTAAACATACTATCCCTTCTCCTTACGTAGATATAAGCTACACGTGTGCAATCTGTACCCAATGTCCCCTAAACACTGTACTCAAACCACGATGTGCATGTACAAGACTCCTGACAGTAGGCAGGGGTATGCTAAAGAAGCAGCATAACAAGTACAGAAGTACTAACAAGGACATCCTGTTTTGTACGAGCCTGCAAGTACTAACACATACCTGAAAGGGTTAACACACCACCACTACTACTAGCAGTAACAATCATTGAAGCGATAGGTACATGGCATCTAGCTAGGCAGCACATAGAGCTGGCATTAATCATTGATCACGGCCACCAGATCTAGGAACACTCTGAATGAGACGTAGTTAGCATTAATGATAACCAATGCGTTATGTATGGGCGGATAAGAATCTGATCCATAGTGTAGAGACTGAAATACTAAGATGCAGATAAAGTGGGTTTGAGTAGTGATTGAAATGCTGAAGCAGGGGTTGAGAAGCTAATGCCTGGTCATTTATGTTGGGAATGATGGTCATGACTTGCCTTACACATATGTAAGCTAGGTGGTTACCTAGGATGTTACTCTGGTAAGTGCACTTTTTGCCACTTATTTTCTTAAAGCAATGCAATGTTTCTTCACTTCAGGAAAAATAAATAAAACATGAGGCACGCAATGCCCCTACTGAAGATGCAGCAACTGCAGCACACTAGGGAGAGAGTGTTGTAAACTTCACCGTTCAGTTTGTTAGCCTTCTGCTGTGTCCCATCATAATCTGCCCAGACAATGAATCTGGGAGATTTATAAGTGTAGGGGATATCTGCATTATGAAAAGTTGTTCCATCAGTGACATGATCACGGAAGTTTGTTTTTTGTTCTTTTTTTAATATTATTATTGGCAAGCAACCAGACATTGTTTTATTGTTTGGTAAACCACTGGGGATTACAACAATTAAAATGCCAGACAGTGGAGTTCGACTCTTACTAAACTTCAAAAATGTTCATTAATAAGTAGCCCATTGTTCTATTAACTACGTGAATTAGAGTAGCGTACAAAATGCTGGCCTGTTTGAGAGCAATATCACTCAGGAAGCACTCTGACAAATACATTGAGTTCACAGGATTAATGTGATTTATGTGAAGCAACTTAGAATATTTTAATGTGCAGCTACCATTTCTATTGAACAAAGTTAAAATGCAGTACAATACATGACCATCATGTTATGCCAGACAACTGAAGTGCACACATGTTGGGTGGGAGTGGAAGTAATTGACCATCTTTGTTTGCTCAATTTAAACAGTCACTATACCAGTGTGCTTTTGTGTGAAGAAAGATGAACTATTTTACAGTGATTACTTTGAATGTGAAACTTTAGGTACATTACCATTTATATACTATGTATAGTAATATATTTATATTATATATAGATATATATATATATATATATATATATATATATATATATATATATATATATATATATATATATATATTACTATTAATATATATTATATGCACTCACTCGAGGCACACCTTAAAATGGAGAACATTGACATCTGTGCAGTGACAGAGACCTGGTTCAAAGCTCCAGAGAGCATCCCTGCATTACCAGGCTTCAATTCATACCACACCTTTCGGCCACCTAACCCAGAAAGCACTAAAGGTGGAGGCGTGTCCATATTCATTAAGGATATCCACACCTCCAGGCTAGTTGCACAGCATAATGCATCCGAGATTATCCAAGTGCAACTAACTCTGGGCAAGACCGCAATCCAAATTGTAGCTTGCTACAGACCCCCTCACCATGCCCCAGGATTCACACTCCTCATTTCTTGATACACTGGAAAGTATTAGGGTACAACCCAACACCCTAATAATGGGCGATTTCAACTACCCCACCATTAACTGGAAAACTACTCATGTACCAACTCTTTTGCTCAAATTTTCTAGAATTCATAAATTCCAACGCCTTGGATCAACTTATTCACACCCCCACCAGGGGCAGCAATATCCTAGACCTGGTCATTACCAACATGGGAAACCGGTGTTCCACACCAGAGGTCAATTCCTCATTGGTCAGATCCGACCACAAGCTAATCAGCCTAGACATCCACATCCCACCCCCAGCCCCAATTAGTGAAACCATCGTAAAAAACTTCTCAAAAGCCAACTTCACACTTCTTAAGACAGAAGTGGCAAACTTCATGACACCCATGCAGACGGACAATACAGGTACGACTGCCGAATCCTACACAAATGCACTTTATAAGCACTTACACGAGTGCATGGATCATGCTATCCCTAATAGAACCAGGATGTTATCCTCCAAAAAAAGGAAGCCAATCTGGTGGTCCTCTGCCATAAACAAACTCTACAACAGAAGAAAGAAACTGTTGCAAAAAAAGAGTAAAATCCCATGACTGGAGGAACTCCCTGGTCAACCTCAGTAAGAAGCTGAGATCCCTCATAAAATCCTCCAAATCTAGTTATGGAAACAAAATTGCCACTGACTCTAAAGACAACCACAATGCATTATATAGCTATGTCAAGAATCTAAATGGGAACACTCAGATCTGCTCTGAGTTACAGCATAATGGCACTAAATATACAGAACCAACTGATATTGCCAACATCCTAGCAGATAGGTTCAGTGCTAACTTTACCCCCCTCTCACCCCCTAGAGGGCCCATCTCTATACCGGAAGAATGCAAAGTTCCTATAATCACGGCTGCACAGGTAAAAAACACACTCTCCAAAGCCAAGAACACAGCATCCATGGGACCTGACAATATCCCAGACTGTGTTCTACACGAACTACAGAATGAACTGGCACCCTACCTAAGTACCATGTTCAATCACAGCCTCACCTCAGGCTTTGTAACCACTGAATGGCACACTGCGACAGTTATCCCACTCCACAAAGGGGGAGCCACGACGGACCCTGGTAACTACCGCCCCATTAGCCTGATGAGCCTGGTCTGCAAGGCCATGGAATGTATCATCGTGGAACTCATAAACAAAGACATTGGTAATCTCCAAACTCTGGACCCTACTCAGTTTGGGTTTGTAAAAGGCAGATCATGTCTCCTAAACCTGATTGACTTCTTTGAAGCAGTCACCAAAGCCATAGATGAGGGTAAAATGGTTCACACAGCTTATCTAGATCTCGCCAAGGCTTCCAACACCATCCCCCACTCTGGAATTATAGATAAGCTCACTAAACTAGGTATAAATCCCTATGTCACAAGATGGGTTGCCAACTGGCTCACGGACAGAACCCACACTGTGAAAGTAGCGGATTCCAAATCCGACATCAGACCAGTGACAAGTGGAGTACCACAGGGTTCAGTCTGTGTTGTTTGGGGATATGGAAGGCATGATGTTTGTTTGTTTGACAGCAATGACTTGCAATATATGTTTGTGGCCACTAATAACTTCACTTTCACTCCAATCTAACACTAAAAGGATATACAGAAAGTGACTTTTTGAAGGGGTAGGGAAGCAGGTACTATTCCCAGATATACATTTATGCATCACTCACAAACACTTGTCTTCTCAGTTTACTGTGACCTGCTCCTTTGGCAGCTAGCTAAATAATTAAACTGATTAAATAACTAATTGATTGATTGATTACTTAATTAATAAAAATAAAGAGTAGGGGTCCACTGAAAGAATGCAGGAAAAAGCAAAATTTAATAGCAATTTACAATTTTATTCAGACCATCTTTGAATGAAAAAACTAAAATACACCTTAGAGCATCTAATTCTCCTTCGCTTCTGGAAGCCTTGTAGTTCGCAGACCACCAGTCTATTCAGTTATATTCTGAAGAAAAATATTAAAATGTGACTTATCCATTATGCCTGCCCCAGGGACAAGGAATATTGATCCTTTTATGTACTTTATGTAGTCAGGCATCTCTACCCCATTTAAATGCATCTAGAATGCTGATGCACTTTGTCTTTCATCTCCTGGACAGTGCTATAGTTTAGTTTTGGCCAGAAAGACATATTATAGTCACTGTTCACTCCTCTTTTATGTGTGAAGAATTTTTTTGTCTTGCATATGCAAAATGTAACATGCACATTCAGAGGGAAACATTCTACGTTGCATGCATGCTTACATATGCACAACAGCTCATTACAATTACATACCTGCAAATATATGTTTACCTTGCTTCAAGAATGTACAGAGTCTTCCTTTTCATTGTACAAGGTAGCCTTAGGTCCCCATCTGTATTTTTATGCTAATTTCATACAGAACAGTGGCCAGAAAACTACACCCATGGGGATCTGCTACCTCCTTCACAAATAAAGAAGCACAGTAATTTTTTATCATTGAATTTACCTATATGTTACTTTCTTACTGGCCATGTATTCATTTATGTAGTAGTCAATATAAAACTAGTTAATGATGTGCTGAGATGATTTATTTGAAACATCAGGGCAGAATCCCAGTATGTTTCCATGGTTACATAAACTTAATAAACCAACATTTTCCAGTGGTAAAATCTAACAGGCAGATTCCAAAACAGTTTAAGCCTATAATGCATGCTACTCTGAGCTTCTGTGGTTTGCCTGAACCTAGAAGATTCCAAGACGGGTCTTTGTCATGTCTTCACTGCATACTAGGCAAATGAAGAATTATGCACATCCTTATGGGAGATGTATACAGTACATCCAATACCTACAACTTGGCAATCCCAAGTACCACAAACATTGGTGTCAAGTATAAATTAGAGTTTCAGGATAATATGTGCTATCTTCTATATGGTACTGCTTATGTTAGCCTATGCAGTGGTTCTGTGATGAGGACAGAAGCCATGTTGGGTTGAAACAGAAGATGGTTATACATTAAATAGTAATGAAGTTGAGAATAAATACATTTTTCCAATATCTTTGATAAGGGAAAATAAAATGGCAATTGGTCTACAATTTTTGTAAGATCTTCATTATTTTACTGCTCAAGGATGAAATAAAGGATTTTTTCACAAGGAGACTATTTTTCAGATGTGGATCGGTTTATCAAAATTGAAACTGGATATGCAATAGCCTCAGCTGTTCTTTTAAGGTATTCACCGGGTATATTTTTAGGGGTAGTTGTAGTAGGCCTTACTTTTTTTGATGGACATTTACACTACAGCATATTATAAGTGTGACGCTGGTATGATGGTTAAGGTCTTTACCTTATAGACACAAGGTACACGGTTTGATCATCACATGGGGTAATTGGCTAGTTTTAAAATGACACACAAGGGCAATTAGTCTAGTACTAACCTATGAACATCATTTTGAAGTGTTCAGGGTCGGTATAATGATTAAGGGATTTACCTTACAGTGATAAGGTACAGGTTTGGTTCTCACCTTAAGGGTGGGAGGTTGGCATAGTGTTAAGGTGTTCACCTTATAGCCACAAGGTGTAGTGTTTGTCTCCGATTATGTCTGCTGGTCCTTCTATACCGTTGCTTTCGGTGCAGACATCATCCTTCTTGGTACTGACTAGTTCGGTGCAGACTTCCTCGGCACCGATGGATATATCGGCGCAGTCATCTTTGGCACCAACAGAAGTTTCGGCACAGACGTCTTCGGCACCTACAGTTTTCTCGGTTGAGACGCTGTGGGCACCGACAGTTTTCTCAGCACAGACCCCCTCAGCAACAACAGTCTTCTTGGTGCAAACCCCTTCAGCACCAACAATTACTACAGTGCAGGCTTTTTTGGCACCGATGGTTTCGGTGCAGGCAACCCCCTTTTTGACATTACCTATACAAACATCCCTTGTCAGTGGTCGCACTAGCCCTTTTTTGGACAGACCCGAATCGCCTTCAGGGTTTTCAATGAGGTCTACCAGAAGACTTTCTGAACATGATGTGGTACGTCTTATAGACCAGCTGCTTTTGGCCAGAGGAACACCTGGCCCTCCAAAAGTGCCTCTCCCCTCTGGAGTTGATCACCCTTCTCCACAGACTCCTACCTACTCTCCTTTGACCTCTGTGGAGACGCCGAAGCATCCCTCCTCAGGCGGACCAACCATACAGTACTTGGGAAGGACATTGGCCATTGCTCCTCGGCAGCCTCAGTCGGGGACTACTACTTCCTCTGAGCCTCAGCTGTCTCAAATCACAACCCCTGCACATTAGGCGCAAGATTCTCAGGCCTTTCCCCCCAGGAAACTCCGTCTTTACAGTCTTCCCCAGAGTCTTCCACTGAGGAAGTTCACTGCAAGACTACGTGTAAAAGGAAACACAAGGACTCCACAGAGGAGACACAGACTATGATGATGGGGAGTGGTCCTCACATTCACCTTCTGATGAGGTTTCCTGTGTTGACATCCTTGAAATTTTAAAACAGAGAGGTAAATGGAAATCCTCTAACCCTTCCTCAGTGGAGTCTGTGTTTCTGCAGGCTTTTCGCGCCCTACCCCCGACCTCCAGGGTTATCCCACCTGCCGATGAGCTCGTCAAGTTCATTGTGCAGCATGCGTGGAAGGCACCAGACTCTGTGGAAGCCATACCTCGTAGGCCGGACAAAATCCTCTCTCCCTCAGAAGAGTGCCCCCATTGGTCAAAAGGTCTCCCTGTAGATGCCATGGTATTGGCAGCCACTACAAAAAACGAACTGGCAGAGGAGAGCCAGACTGTTCACCCGCCAAATAAGGAATCCTGGGCAGTGGATAGATTAGGGAAATGAGTCTTTGCGTCATCGACCTTTGCTGTTAGATCCTTGCACTACCTGGCACATTTCACTAGGCTACAGAGAGACTTGTTGTCTGAACTCCGAGACCCTGGCAGGAGCAGTTTCTGATGAGGACCATGACAAAGTGGCCTTTCAGTTAGCAACCCTAAAATCGGTTTCCAATTCCTCAGTGCCTTTGATATCCCACGCTATTGAAGGAGCGGCAAGAGCTGCGGGTGTAGGCATAGTCATGAAATGCCATGCCTGGATGCACATTTGTGATTTTGCGGACCTCTTCAAGGCTTCCTTCCTTAACACCCCTATTGAGACCATTACTTTGTTTGCGTCCAAGGTAAAAAAACATACATTGACCAGATTTGAACAGGACGGTAAGGCCCTATCTGCCGTGGGTGTCCGTTTATCTTCTCCTCAGCGGTTCTATTCTAGGAATCAGAAGAGTGGAAAAATGTAGCACAAAAAGTCCCAGGGTCCTTTCCGTGACACTCAGGCCGAGTTTTTCCTCAGAGGCAGAGAGGAGAACTCTAACGGAAGACACCCCCTTTCAGGGCAAGGGAGGTTCATGAAACTGGGGCTCCAGAGGATCCTTCTTTGGGCAGCCTTATCAGCACTCCTAGGGAGCGGCCCGATTGCTTTCCTCTGGAAGCTGTCGGGGGTCATTTTTCCTTGTACCATTCCGCCTGGCAAACCATAACGACAGATGCTTGGGTACAAAGGATCATCACCAGAGGATACCATATTCCATTATTATCCACTCCCACCTTACCCAAAAGCTTACCCGATGTGCCACCCAGTCAAAGGGAGGCTGCAGCTATAGAGATTTCAAAGCTGCTTCAAAAAAGAGTCATCCAAATGGTCCCCCCAGACCAGACAGGATCCGGCTTCTAGTCAAGATTCATTTTGGTGCCAAAAAAGACCGGGGACTGGAGACCAATTCTGGACCTCAGCGCCCTAAACAAATTCGTAAAGACAAAAAATTTCCGGATGGTCACGGTTCAGTCTATTCTTCCACTTTTGGAAAAAGATGATTGGATGTGCTCCATAGAGCTTCAAGACGTGTACTACCACATAAAGGTGGAAAGGCACTCAAGAAGATATCTTCGCTTCCTGGCGGGATCCAGTCATTACCAGTTCCGAGTACTGCCCTTCAGACTCTCTACAGCCCCCAGAGTGTTCACAAAATGCATGGCAGTAGTCACACCTCATCTGCGGCTTCAAGGGTTCCAGGTGTTTCCTTACCTAGACGACTGGCTCATTATTGCCCCAACAAGACGTCTACTGGATCAGGCTTTGATTTACACTCTTGGTACTGCTCAGCAGCTCAGAATATCAGTAAACTGGAAGAAGTCACACCTTACTCCGTGTCAGTCATTAGAGTACATTGGAGTAATTCTGGACACAATGACTTGTACAGCCTCCCTACCAGATCACAGAATTCAGAGGATCAAGCAACAGGTTCAGGCAATACTGTCACAAAATCTAGCCTCAGCTCGATCTGTTCTTAAACTGCTGGGATCGATGGCAGTCTCCATCACGATAGTTCCCCTTGCAAGACTACACATGAGGCTTCTTCAATGGCTACTTCTTATTCAGTGGTACCCATCCTAGCATCCCTTATCTTTTCTGATTTGAATAACCAACATTTGCAAACAGGACTTTCTCTGGTGGATGTCAAACAACTCTCATCAGTGGTCTCGCCCCTTCAACCCTCATCAGCCCAACGCCACAGTGACCACGGATGCCTCTGTGATGGGGTGGGGGGACTGTATCAGGGAAGGACAGTCCAAGGCACTTTGTCACAGATGGAGGCCCATCTGCATATTAGTGTCCTAGAACTGAGGACGGTGCTTCTAGCGTTACAAGCAATCCAGTCGTTCCCTCCGTCAGGGACTATTGCAATTCACTCAGACAACATGGCAGTAGTCTGGTACATCAACAAACAAGGGGGAACCAGATCATACCCACTCTGTCGAGAGGCCATGAGAATGTGGCAATGGGCAATAGCCTCCAATCATTTTTTGATAGCGATGCACATTCCCAGGAACTCCAACGTGATAGCGGACAAATTGAGCAGATGCAGTCTACAGCCTCACTAGTGATCTCTCAATCCCCTTGTGGCGGCGAAGATTTTCAACCGCTGGGGCCAGCCTTGCTGCGCTCTGTTTGCATCCTCGTCCAATCAGAAGTGCAGCAACTACTTTGCCCTGATCCCCCCTCGGGGACACTTAGCAAGATATGCTCTAGTCCACAATTGGCTCTTGGGTGTACTATATGCCTATCCTCCAATACCCCTCATTCCCCTGTTCCTCAAGGAAGCACATCGGTTGAAGAGCAAAGTGATCCTCATTGCCCCATACTGGCCTCGACAAGTTTGGTTTCCATTCCTCTGGCCTCATTTGTTAGATCGACCATGGATTCTCAATCCAGCTCCAGAGTTGATCTCTCACCCATAGAACCTGGTTCATCCAAACCTATCCAGCCTGAAACTGACAGCTTGGTTTCTCCACTTCCAATGATTGTCAGGCAGCATGACCTATCTTCCCCTGTGCGTGACATTCTAATTGCCTCTCATGGATCATCCACCAGACTACTCTACCGCAGCAAATGGAAGATGTTTTCTCTTTGGCTACAAGATTAACAACTGGACCCTTTTTCAGCCCCTGTTTCTGTTGCACTAGAATATCTTTCAGACCTTTTTAAATCAGGGGTAGCAGCCTCCACAGTTTGTGTTCATTTGGCTGCAATTTCTAATTTTCATAATGGCTTCCAGGGCTCTTCCTTAATGTCACACAGACTTTGTAAGACCTCCCTGAAGGACGTAGCTCAACTAAAACCTCCATTCAGAGAACCTGTTCAATCTTAGGACCTGGCCTTAATCCTTCAAGAGTTGACAAATTCTCCTTTTGAGCCTGCATCTACCTGTGACCTAAAGTATTTATCATGGAAAACGTTATTCTTAGTTGCTATTACCTCTGCCAGATGTATTTCTGAATTACAAGCCTTGTTTATCAAGCTGCCCTACCTCATCTTTCACAAGGACAGAGTTTCATTAAGGACCAATCCGGCCTTCTTGCCCAAGGTCATTTCTGAGTTATTTATCAGACTATTGATTTGCCAATGTTCTTCCCAAATTATTCTAACAGAGGGGAATATTGCCTGCATACCTTGGAAGTACATAGACAAATTTCTTTTTACCTAGACAGGACTAAATCTAATAGAAAATCTGACCAGCTGTTTTTAGCCTTTTCTGATTCCAGATTGGGTTGCCCAGTTTCTAAATTACATTAGCCACTTGGCTGAGAAATTGTATTACCTTAATTTATGGCAAGAATGGTATCCCTTTACCGGGCAGAGTAAAGGCCCACGCCACAAGATCAGTGTCAGCTTCGTCAGCCTTCCATACTAGAACATCTTTGAATGACATTTGTGCAGCTGCAACCTGGGCTAGGCCTCATACCTTCACTGCTCATTACAAATTGGACTTTACCTCCAGAGACAGAGCTTCCTTTGGCTCTATGGTGCTCCAGAATGTCCTTCCATAATGCCGCCCAGGGAACGAGGTAGCTGGGGACTCTGTCCCATACGTAAGGAATAAACGAAGATTAACAACATCAGATAAAGAAGTTATGTCTTACCATAATGTTCCATCTGTTTCATCTTCGTTTATTCATTACGGCCCACATGCCTTCCACCTCTGAAGGTTTCTGGTGGATCTCATCTGCCCTTCTTTCCAGTTGTTAGGTCAGGTCTGACCAGAGGTAGCCTCGGCTTCACTTTTCCAACTTGCAAACTAGATCTGAGGTAAATGGGAGAAGGGCATGATGGGTAAAATCTTAGCTCGAGAGGTTTGTGGCTGACACGAGCTTGAAAAAAGGCCAGCTCAGTTCCGAGGTCGGAACTGGATCCCATACGTGATGAATAAACGAAGATGAAACAACACAGATGGAACATTATGGTAAGACATAACTTCTTTTTTCATATAATGTAGTACCCCAATTATTATAAATGGTTTTTAATTACAGCATGCATCCTGTAGTATTTTGACTACTGAGCCCAAGGAAACTTATTTTAAGACTAACATATGAAGCAGCAAACTGTAAGACAAAGCATCTGAAAAAAACACCTTACCTGTGGAGAAATGTACTGTTCTGGTCAGTGTCTGATTCAGGATTTCATTTCTCAATACAAATGTGTAGTTGTGGAGCAACGACAAGTCTTTTACCTCGAGTACACTCTTAACAGTCAAAAGGCCCCTGTCATTAACAGAGGAGAAATTCCCAGTTCCAATATCAGTAAGAAAATCTTCTCCTCTGTGCCAAGAAAAGTCAGCAATGGGGTACCCTTCTGACTCCATTACAAAGGTGACACTTGTCTTCTGAGCCTTGATCAGTAAATGTGGTTCTGTGTAATAGGCTGAAAAATACAAATAAAACACAAGTTAGATCTAAGGATATGTCAAAACACTACCATAAGCCCAACACTTGGCCACCTAGAAACAATAAGGATTTCTCAAAAATATTACCACTAACACATCTCGTGATCATCTAGAAACAGTACACAGCAAGCTTCCAGATACACATTCACTGTTTTGTTTCTACCCAAATATAAATATTTTTGATCAGCTGTGACCCACTTTCATGCTGCATTAATTATCACCTGGGCTATATACACTGAAGTACAGAATACATGACAAACTGCAGTTTAATCTGCACCATTTCAGTAAGTAATACCGAATGCATTGATCTGCCTTTCTGTGAATGTAAATGTAATGTCAGCAGCCCTCATTTCAGGTACGACAACTCAAGGAAACCTTAAAAGGTGCACAGAACAAACACCAACAGTTATATACTGTACATCTAAAGCATTTATGTGAGCCAAAAAAGAGAGAGTGAAGAAAGAAGGAACCATCTTTTAGGTTGGCACACAGACTGCAGGAAGCCTCTATCTTTTTGTGCATAGATAAGACAGCTAAAGAAGCAACATCTATTTCTATTGAGCAGTGCAAACCCAGAAATACAAGTGACCGGCAATGTCAAAAAACAAACTAAACAGTTCTGACCTCTACCACACACAAAAAAAAGAGGGAAAACATACATCTGGAAATAAGTTTTTAAGGATCTAAGGCCCATTCTTCTTTTATTTCAGGTATAGTACATTTCACAAGGCTTACAGTCAGTTAGATCACCCATGGTCATATTACAGCTGCCCAAACTTAAGGGCTAGAGCAGTTAACTACTACTCACTGTTCCTGGAGTCACATACATGTAAGATGCTACTACTTGTATTCTGCCCACCCTGCCTCACAGACAATAGTGAGGCAGGCTTTACACTTCCTCTTAGGGACTATTCCTTCTCTAAGGTGCAGTAACTGCTAAGTAAGAATGAAAGTACAGGGGAATGTGAAGGGGCAAGGTCTCCTGTATGGAGGGGGTATTGGGAGTAATATGGGTTGATGCAAGGAAAGAGAAACCTCCTGCATGAGGGTGTACCCTCCTGTAGAAAACACTTATTTGTTAGGTTAAATTTGCTTACATTGTCACAAACTCTACTACATATGTTCAGTGTGTGTTCAAGCTCCTGACATATGACAATTTTTCCTAAGCTTTTGTGATGCGACCTCAGAAGACCTGAAGAGACATAGTGGAATAATTTCAAAAATGTTAGACTCTGGCAAACAAACTACTAATTTTAATGAAAATAGAGCAAATTCAAAAATGGAGCAAGAATAATATTGTCAATGTTTTTAGTCAGGAAACAATGAAGTTGTGAGTACACTACACAGCATCGTGGTGACACTATGTAGGGAGCACTATCCATACACACGAGGAGGACAATGACAAAATGTCCTGGTGCTCACTGAACTGCACACAAAGAAGAACTGTCTCAAGTGCGCCATGTGTTGTCAACAGCAAAACTGCTTTAAAGATGCCACCAGGATACACCGCTGGAACAGTGAGATTTCTGATTGCAACACTGCTGAGCTCTGTTCAGGAATTGGGTCATTCTGCCTGCTGGCCTGTTTGCGAGGGGATGCATGCAGGGTGCAACATCTTCTATCAGTTTCAGGAAGGAGGGGGGAGTAATTTGTCATGGAGATAAAATGACCCAAATGTTGGCAGTGGCTGGTAGAAGTTCTACAACACAGTGACAGGAATTGGTAGATGTCTGTGTACTACAAGTCATAATGAAGCTAATACACATCCCACTTCCAGTGGAATTTAGAAATGGGAAAGGAAGTTAGATGGGACAAAGGATGACAGCTGTCTTTTGGTTCAGGTTCCATATACATGTACACTCACAGTACCATTAGCTAATCATTGTGGATAATTCCACCAGTAAATGACAGATGGTAGCCCAAACCTTTTGAAGTAGATTAGAAATATAAACTGGTGGTGGTGACACACTTAACAAACAAGGGAACAGAAAAAAATGTAGGAAGACTTCAGAGCACCTTGCGCACATGGCGTGGCCATCCTCTACTCAAACAACCTTAACCTCTCACCATACCCTTCCCCAATTCCTGACTTCCTCCCAGCTGAAATCATCATTCTTAACTGTCATCTGAATCCCCACAAAAAAAATTGCCTCCATCTACCTTCCTCCTGGTAACAATCTGCCCATTCCTGAAAACATCCTATCCTGGTTCTCCCACAACATACCATATGAGACACATCCTTGGTGATGTCAACATTGATTGGTCCAAACTCACAACTGACTCCCCCCAACTCAGTATCCACCTACACAGCTTCCACCAACTTATAACATCTCCCACTCGCTTCCATAAAATTCCACCTCCAGCTCCATCACAGACTGGATCCTTACCAATTCCCCCCACCAATACCACAATCCCACCACCTTACCTGACTCCCTCAGTGATAATCTCCCTACCACCATCTTAAGACACTACTCCCATATTCCTAAACCCCACCTTATCAAAGACTGTCGAAAACTATCGACTTTCAATTCATCCCAATTTAACTCCATTCTCCACAACACAGATTGTTCCATCCTAAGACACCGCCCCCTAAACGATGCTGTAAGAACTTTCAATAGCATCTTCATGAGTACTCCAAACTCCTTAGCTCCCTCTAGGAAGATCAGTGTAAAATCAAATCATGCTCCCTGGCTCTCCAAGGAGACTAGGTCCCTTAAGAAACAAAGAGATAGTGCTTGGAAAACCTGGACTAAAACTAAACAACCACCACTTCTTCAAAAATACAGGCAACTGGGGAACCTTGCAAAAAAACATACAACTAATGAAAAAAAGTTATACTATAGCTCTGCTCAGCTTAACAAATCCAATCCTCGAAACTTTTGGTCAACTCTCAACAACATCCTCTATCCTGAAAAGCCCTCTAATCCCTCCCCATACCCTAACTCTTCCTCTCAGGAAACAGCTACCCTCCTGAATAAACACTATCTCTTCTATCCAAAATTTGGTAATCTCTAAGCCATACTCTACTTCGACACCCACCCCTCCAAGTCCCACTAACACAACTTTGTTTTCTTTTGAGCCAGTTCCCATTACTTACATCAGATCTCTACTATTCAAGCTAAAACCTTGCTCTCCTTCCACTGACAATCTCCTACATTCCTCAAACTTGCTGCTGACTCAATTGCCTATCCTATATCTATACTAATTAATCGATCTATTCTGGAATCAACTGTCCCCATTCTTTAGAAATCTTTCTTTACTATCCCTCTTCATAAAGGTGGAAACTCCACTGACCCCTCAAACTACCGACCCATTGCCATTCTGTCCCCTCTCTCCAAGATATTAGAAAAATGTATTCACTCACAGCTCCTCAATCACCTCCTCACGCACTACTTACTTACCCCTACCCAACATGGATTTTAACCTCACCACAGCACCACCACTGCCCTCCTCTCCTTCACTCATATCACTGCAGAGGCCCTAGACAACAACAAACTCATTTCCTGTCTCTTCTTAGATCTCTCCAAAGCCTGCGATACTGTCTCTCATCCTCTACTACTATCCAAACTCGCAAATCTCCACCTATCCCACTCCGCACTTGCCTGGTTTAATAGTTCCTATCTGGCAGAGAACAATCTGTCAAATGGCTCTCATCCTCCTCACCTTTCCTTCCCATCTCCACTGGTGTTCCCCAAGACTAAATCGTGGGACCCCTTTTGTTTAACATCTTCACACCTCAATCAAAAAATCCTCCCTTATTCAGTATGCCGACGACTCCACACTTATATCCATCTCAAATAACATTCCTGAACTACACTCACTGACCCAACAGGCCCTACTATCCACTGAACAATGGCTTTCTCACAACCTATTGATCCTAAATCCCAAAAAGACCAAACTCCTACTTTTCCTTCCCCATTCTCTTTCTCATCACAAAACCTCCCTTTTTATTAAATCTTCTAACAACACAACTATCCAACCTGACACTCACACAAAGCTCCTAGGGGTCATTATCGATGACTAACTAAAGTTCAACCTACACACACTCCGATGTATATTAAAAAAAAAAAAACAGAAACTAGGTCTGCTATATCAGAACAAAAAATTCCTAAACCCTGAATCTAGACTTACCCTGGGCCAGGCACTCCTCCTCCCCTCCCTCCTATACACCGCCCCAGTTCTTACCAATATCCAAGCCTGAACTCTAAACAAACTCCAACAGCCTTACCATAAAAATAGCCAGATTCATTACTAACTCCCCATACAACTCACACCACTGCATTTCTTTAAACTCTCTTCAATGGCTTGAACTTCCCCAATTTTTGCTATCTTATCAGTTTCATATGCTACACTCTATTCTTTATAAACCCTCCTTCTGTCCATCTTTATCTTCCTTAGTCTCCATCTACATCCCATCCCGGACCCTCCGTACTTCTAACCAACAATTACTTGATATCTACCATCCAAAAAGGTCAGTAGGCAAACTATTCTACAAACACTCCCTTGCCCAGGCTTGGAACAAACTTCCCCTTGACTTACGTTCAGTCTCCCACACTTCACACTTTAAAAATGAACTAAAAGCTTTTCACAATTTAGAACCTGCCCTTGCCATGACCCCACCTAGTCTTCCTTCCCTTTATGTACCCTCAAAAGGACCATACTTAGTACCTCATTACAACCCTCTCTCCAATGTACTATACTTTATACAAACAAAAACATTTTATTGTTGACCTCTTGAACTATATCAATGTAAAATTATGCTACTTAGCTTCATTTTAATGAAACTTTAACTTTATGCATGTAACCCAACATATTTGAATCTTTTTGCTATAACTGCTATTATATCTATATGGTTTAAAATTGCACTTGTTTAAAAATGTACTACTGGAGCTTTTCTCCTCGGGTCTCCTGAAAATGGGCCACAAGCCCAGTTGGACAAACCCAGTTAACAAATGCCAATAAATAAATAAAAACTCAGAAAAGCATGCTGCTCTCCCTACTAACTTCCCCTGCACTTCCCTACTCACTTCCCCTGCACTATTAATTAAGCTGTAATCCTGCAGTTCATGCAGTTATTCACCTCGGCCTTGAAGGGTATTTCTCTTTTCTCCCAGGGTTGCATAACCATAAAGTTAGTACATGTATATTAATTAAGAGGGGTATGGTAAGAAAGCTTCCATTATAGAGGGTGCAGTTGCTTTGGGGAGTGGATTGAATCCTTTAGGGCTGACTAGTTTACATCTGTGGGCAGGTTGTCAATTTTTCCATTGCCATGTTTTGAAGCATGACACTAGAGCTGACTGCACTACTTAAAGGTAGCAGATAAACATTAAAATATAAAAAGTCACAAATACAGAAAGTTAAATGTGTTAAGTTCTCCTTTAAAAAGATTACATATACATTTCCTCCTGTGATATGCACAGTCTGAAGACCAACACATACCTGCTGTTTTGAGTACAACAGTCGCAAAATCACTCCCTTGTAAATTGCTGACGTAGCACTTATATGTGCCAGCATCTTCAGGATGCACCCCTTCTAACTTTAGGGAAGCATTCCCATTTTTAAACTGTGCTGGATACAGACTAGTGCGATTGGCAAAATGCAAATCCTGCTTATCAAGCTGATCTTTATCGTAGTAGTAGCTGTGGACAACTTCTGTTCCTCGCTGCCATGTGACAATTATTTGCTCTGTTGATGAATTTCCGTCAGCTGCAAAAATGCAACCTAGTACAACAGTCTGTCCATGAACAACTGTTAGCACTTTGCTTGGCATCTGTACCTGGAAAGCAACTAAAAAAAGAGAGAAAACTGTCAATATTTGTGTTTCTCTGAAGCAATGTACTTTTGTACAACTTGTTTAGAAATCATTTATTTTAGCTACTTCTAAATATATACTTTTAGCATTACTTGTTCAGTAATTAATTATGCATTAGTTACGATTTCTGCCTTTATTAAAAGACTGATAGTCCATTTTCATCTCAGATGTCAAGCATATTTCAATAAAGTCCAGTTTTTTTTTTTACATACCTTCGTTTAAGCTACAGACAAGCATCTTGTTGACAACTAGACAATAATGCAAACCATGAGGTACCTTTTCTACAGTTGACTCACCCTGTGAAAACCTACCAATTACAACACTTTGTGTTATCAGACTTGGACACACAGGTTTCAGAAAGGCATTTCTGTGGATCTGGTATATATGACCTGGTGAAGTGAGTTACTTCTATGAGATACAGGAAAGCATGGTGGAGCAGGTGGTGGCCAAGTGACACCACAAAGGCAATAACAACAGCAATCAATCCAGAAGTGAAAGTAGGAACACGTTGGATGCCCACATGAAACATATCACTCAGGTCTTCAAAATGTAAGCTTTACTAGTTATTAGACAGCTTACAATTAGAACAGAAGTAAAAGTAGGAATACAGAAGGCGGCTACATGAGATAAATACCGATCATGTCTTTACATTCAAAAGTTCAAGTTATTAAACACATGCTGTACAAACATGTAGCTATATGTGTATGTGCATCAGTCTCTTTCCAAGTTACATGTAATTACCGATGAGAAAGTCTGAGCACAGTTCATTCTGGGCAATAGTCTTAGGCGCTGTTTGAGCTCTGATTTAAGTGTTGTGAATCTTTAATTTGCTTGAGGGGGGGAGGGATGAAGTTCTAGACTGGAGTGCATCACCTACTTTATTTTGAGTTTTACTAATAACAAGTAAGGATTTAAGTTCGACACTGTAGATTTCTGCCTATGTTATAGTGCTGGATTAGAGACTTGAGGGCTGGACATTTGTTTGGGTTGTGTATTAAGTTATGTACAATTAAAAAGTGAGATTGATGAAGGATGCCAGTAGTTTGATCCAATTTAGTATTCTAACAGCTTGACAATGGTGGGTATAGTAATAAGAGCTTCCAGTAAACGTTATTTTGTTGTAACATCGTTCACACTTCATCTTCTGGAATACTGTTAGATTTCTGAATATATGAGAGGGGCATAACAGCATGAGGATAGTAAATAGCATCTTGCAACAGTCTTCCTGACTATCTGTGAGGTATGGCTTTGCTCTATGTAGCAAGCTTAGCTTTTTTGACTACTGTTTGGATGTGGGGGTTGAATTTCATTCTATCTTCCATGTCGTCTTCTATAGGACATCCATAAGGTTGGTATGTGAGACCACTTTGGTCTTAGTGTTGTTGGAAGAAGTAATGTTAAAATGGTCTTATTAAGCTGGGGGTAAAGAGGAGAAGCTTGTTTTTTTAGGGTTCACTGGGAGATGTGAGTTAGCTAGTCAAGTTTCAATAGAAATGAAGGCTTTTTTGGGTCAGTTCTTGAAATGTATGCAAGTTAGGGGAGAACAAATTATTGTAGAATCATTTGAGTACTTTCAGTGTATCATGTTTGACTCTATTTAATGAAGATCATTTTTAAATATATTAAAGATGGACTCCTGTGTTTTGATAGGCAAGAAGAAGAAATACTCAGTTTGCCACTTGACAGTTTGATACCTGTCTGATAAGCATCTTTTAAATCAGGACAGACAATCAGAGAGGGACAGAGACAGAGTGACATAGAAAAGAAAGTTTTTGAAGAAGCAGATGATGGGAGACTGTGTTGAAAGCTTTAGATAGGTCGCCAAATAGTGAGGAAACCTGATTGCCAGAGTTTCTGTTATTGATGACACTGGTAAATTGTAATAAGTTTGTGGTAGTGCCATGTCTGGAGCGAAAGCAATGTTGTGCAGGGGAAAGAATGTTGTTAAACTGACAAAAGAAAAGAGAGTACTCCAGCAATTAGATGTGTTGTACATTTTTGCTAACACTGGCTATGAGAGGTAGTACTGTGATTTAGCATACAATCATTAGAACAGCCTCTTTTGTAAAGAGACACTATGTACGCCTTTTTCCAAATGGTAAGGTCAGGACATTCACTGATGGATGTATTAATATCTATACATACAGCACACACTATTATAAATAAACATATACATACATGTGAGTATATGAAACATTTCAAATGCTAACCATCAAAAGAATGATCATTTCAGACTGAATCTAAAATGATTACAAACAACAAAAATTATTTTTTTGGAAGGGGGGGCAAATCCCTCCTACACCCCCTGCTAATTATATACACCAACTCTGAGATCATACAACAGTAAGGTAAGGGCAAATTCCCTTACCCCACTCCACAATGAAACTATGCAAAATGCTGGCAACAAAAATTCAATTGAAAACAACGTTCGCTCATATCAGCATTCAGAGTTATTTACAGCCAGAAAAAAAAATTAATTCGTATGACCATTCGATGTTTCAGCCTGTAACCATACACATGCATGCTGTATATATGTATCTCGAAAATGAACTGAAACCAAGATACCAAAAAGTACTAGTAACCAAATCCATAAAAGTACCCAGGAAGGGCAAAAAAACTGCAATCCACAGCTTCGAAGCAAAAGATTAATATGAACCACACCAACACATAAACGCTTTCACAAATACTGCATTTCTGTCCCTAGTATACAGACTTCATCCTATGTGGTTTTTAATGCTACTATACCACATAATAGATTAATTGACAGTTGGCATTCAAATCAGAAAGATAAACTGCTACCTGGAAGTTTGGTAAGCCAGTCTAGGTAAGGACTGAAAAATCAAAGTGGTACAACCACGAACCTATTAAAATGATATAGTAATATAGATACACAAGCATGCCTCTCAACCTTTTAACCCAAATAATATGGACAAAGCCTGACATAATGGGGGTACAAAGGCCCAAACATAGGGACAGATTTTAAATACCGCTCTTATACAAACTTAGAAAGTTACTAAAATAACAGATATGTATTAAAATGCATTTTCTAAATAATATAAGTCTGAAACTCAAATGTATGACAATATGTACTATATGATCTTATGACAAATTGTTTATTCTTATGTAAATGTTGTTTTTTTAACTTTTATGTACCTACTACTGTGTTTTGTCTTTTCAACATTTAATAATTGTAACTGTAACTCCTTGTAGCTGTAATTCTTGAAGCTTTTCTCCCCAAGCCTCCACTGAAAATGGGCTCTTTATGGCCCAGTGGACGGTCATCAAACAAATAAATATTTACTAATTTCACTCCTCAGATCATCCCAGTGATTTGCCAGAAAACCAACAATTTTATGAGGAGCAGACTGAAATTTTGAGGCAAAAATCTGGACACTTGAGACTCGAGGTGCGTATAAGTAAAGTACAGATTAAGTCAATACGCTTACTGAGCAGACAGAATAGGAGATGGAACTTAGAAGGAAGGTTTTACTGGCCTGTCTTAGGGTATGTGTGAACGTCATTTACATCATGGAACACAGCCCTCATTTAAATAGGTAAATTTGAAGCATCGGTGGAAAACAGAAGAAAAAAAAAAAAGAAAGAATGTTCAGCATAAGCTGATGTTTCCTTGGGGAGTTGGGATTCCTATCTGTTTTCCCCCTATTTTCTAAACTCTGCACACTGTAATCTTTCACCAGAATAGGTCATGTTATTGTGTTAATATAATTTTACCTGTATCAGTTAAGTTTTAAATTCATCCAAGAGGTATTAGGTATGTCATTCTGTTGATGTCATTTTTAGCTGCTTCATTTCAGTTTTAATTCATGATTCCCTAACACTTTACAGATGTATGAATTCCTGCACTGAAAAGTTAGCAGCCACCACGATTTTTAGCAGCTGGAGCTTTGGCAAGGATGGATGCTTCCTTTGACTAAACACCTAAATTTGAGTCCTCATTTCAACACTTGAGCATCCTTTTTATTCAGTTACAATTATAGCTATTACTATTTTATAATATACATTGAAATATAACTAACAGACTCAACACATGTATGGTTAATAAGAAAAATCCACAATCTCTGGACTATTAAAGTTGTATCAAATTCTATGAACATTTCAGTCTCCCGTCTCATTTTTCCCTCACTCAGAAATGACTCGGGAACATACCTGTAGCTTTTTTGTAAACAAGCTAAGCTACTTTCAAACTGCAGTACCTCCAAAGGGCATATGGCAATTTGCACACTACCTTGTTAACCAGTGGACATGAAACAACCATGACATACAACTTAGGACTGGTTAGTAAGGCACACTATTATCAGATGAAAAAATATATTCATTTGTTAAACAGGAGAAAAAAAACACAAACCACAACCATCTTTTCAAGGGAGACCTTGGAAGTACTGCCTACAAAAATGATTTGCTAGGAGTCATAGCAGGGAAATGGAAGCTGAAAGTACCAAGCCCCCAACTACAGAGGTAAAGCTCATTACCAGCTCGCAGCCCTAACCCTGTGCACTAAGTGCCAGATGATGAGTGATACTAACACTAATTATAGGTACAAAATGGAGAAAGAAGTATCATCCCATGTTTTGTTTTTGTAGTGCTGATTTGTACCACAACAACTACTTGAAATAACAGAAACAAACTGCCAAAAATGTTTAACCAATCAAGCATTCTAATGGACCATAGCAAACTACATAATAGGCTAGTTTAACTTGCACTTTTCAATTGCAACATTTGTGTTCTGAGAAAAATAAAGGTAACAAAAATCAAGTTATACTGGCAGGTAGATGTTTTGGGCTGTGCTTCATAAGTTGTGCAATACAGAGCACTCTCGTCACCAGCACCTTGTAAATTATAGAAGATGCATTGCATACTCACTTCTAGAACAACACACTCCCTTTACAGCAAAGGATTTTAACCAGATTCTCCAACACGGATCCCCCCAGTAACTGAAGTTCATATGGCACACCCTACCAGAGCATATTTAGCATACTCAGATACACACTCCAGAGTGGGCAAGAGCAAAACACCAAAACAGAAGGGTCTGACGTGTTTACAAACATTGAGCTTACCTGAAGATGCAAGGAGCTGAAGAATCGGTAAACAGGTGTAAAAGGGGATCATATCAACAAGACAGTAAGATCTGCAGGAGAAAAGAAAACAAAGAAAACATTTTTATACAGCAAGTTTGGGGAAAGGGACTCTGCAATAAGTCATACATATTTACTTGAATGCAGTGTGTCAACATTATCTACAGCACATAGGAAAGCAAATATTTTGGATGGCAGCAAGAATAGTGGTCAAGGCACAAATGGAGACTGGTTACAGACACTTGCCCTCCAACTATTGCCTTATTATGGTCTCTTGATAGCAGTCCAAGAGTATGTAGCCTTTCCCTGCTGTTTTTGTCAAAAGGTAGAGCAGAAGGTTTACCTGGGACTAACTGAAAGCCTGACATGAGTAATAAACCTTTGATTTTCCTCCAGATGTTGTAAAATAATATTTCTACATTAACACTAGCTACAATCCTACTTCACCTCCTCCCAATCCACCAGCCAACAATAATTGAGCAAAGAGAACATGTACATAGTGAGTTTTGTATATACAGTGCTAACCATACAACTCCCATTCATATCAAGTTACCCAACTTCTAATGATACGGTCTGCTGTATTTTTAATTAGGCTGTCTGTTACTTTCTTACATGTGTATTCTTTCCTCATTTGTATTGCACTTTTCTTACATTTATACAAAACTTTCTCAGGCCAAGTCTAAAACTGGTCCACCTGGATCTGTGCTCTGTCCTTGTTAAAGAATAAAATAAAACAAAATACGTACTCTATAAACACAAGAAAAAGACCAGGACAGTGAAGCGGAATGCAATTAATCAATGGCACATCTCATTCTAATACTTCCTCACAAACCAGGCCATTCCTAGACAGAATCCTAATATAACCAATTCCTTTATGCATTATCCAACACACTTAAGTGATCATAGCCCCTGCTGATCCTTCACGTACTGCATACAAACCCTATTATAATTAAAAGTCACACATCTCCTCCAGATAAAGGCATACCCATATCGGACTTGCTGCATCATACTGACAAGGTCAGACTGTATGGACCAAACTGTATAGCATCATGGATTTGGATTCAGCTCTAAAAAATTTTCAACTCTGCTCTACTCTCATTCACTTGGCCTTCTACATATCAAGGCTGCACTACCTCAGGGGCAACAAAAGCCCTTGGCTTACCTGCAAGCTCCCAACAACTTCAGCCAGAAACAATGCATCAAAAGACTGGAATATATGAAGCAAGATAAAAACCTTTATGCATCTTAGATAGTGATAAAGCTAGTCAGAATACCTACCAAAGATAACAAATTAACGAATCACAGTAGCAGAGAAAACAGCTTTTTTTTGATAATCTTAAATGCTGCTGGTCTGAAATTAAATTGCTCATTTGGGAAAATGTCACACTGCTTAAGTATGTGCTAGGACTTCTCCTCATCTCTTAATGGACTGTGCTGACATCTTAATGGTCCACTTTATAGCACTGACACCTCTCCCTCCTGCTTTACCAACATCCTCCCCTTCCTCCAAAGTAACGGCTTTGATTCACTTGATGGCTGACTTCAGTTTCACTAGATTCATTTTAGAATAGTTTCATCACAAGCAGTGCATAAATATTTTAAAAATATTCCCAGTATTGCCTCAGGTAGTGAAACTGAAATCAGTCACAATCAGCCCACTTCCAGATGTTAAAAACATTTCATCACCTATTATCACACAATAGCTAACAGCCAGTAGCAAAAAGCCTTGAAAAACGTGTTTATAAACAATTTAAAACAATGACTGCTACTCAATTAATAACTCACATGATGGAGTCCTACCAGTCTTTCAATATCACCACTGCCATGTTCCAAGCAACTGACTGCACTCATAAATATAAAAGGTCTACTTACAGAAGTACTTTTTTTTATTTAAAAAGAACCTTTGATCAAGTAACTATTACTTTCTCAGAACTAATTATGTAAAGATATCATCCTCGGAGGACACTGTACTCCAGTTACACAATTATCTATCCAAACTTGGAGATGCAACTTACCCCTGGTGCGCCTTAAGTTTCTGTAGTCAGTCAGTCGTACAATCTTTTCACTATATATTAATGATTTTCTTTACACTAATGCTGGCCTCTCTGCACCAACTTACTGATGTGTGCTACGAACGATCTTTAAAGGAAAATGCTATGACTCCTAATGCTCAGGCTAGGGATCCCTGTTGCTCATGACATGTTTTCTACACAGAACTAATAAACGCACTGACATTACTTATTTCTCATTGTTAACAACTCCCAACAAAACAGCTTACTATACCTACCGGGAACGGAACAACGTGGGCAAAAAAATGACATACTGTAAAGAAATGCGGGAGTATTTCCAATATTCACTAATCCACACGTAAAACGTGTGCATGCCAATCCCATTCAAATAATCCTCACACGTATATAATTAGTAGTACTTTCACATTACTTCAAATGTCATTCAGCTAATGTTAAAAGTTGTTTAACACCTGACACGAAACATCTAATAGCAGTAATAGGCGGCTTCTCATTGGTGTTTGGTAAAAACAAGATCATATACGGCAAATTCCGTATAGCAGTTTGAAGTCACCTAACCTCTCGACTGTTACTGATTTTCAGGGATTGATTTTAACTCAAATTTTAGCTCTGTCCCTTGTAGTCCTGAATTTTGGACAAAGGGTGGTGAGTTAGACTTATGAAATAATGACAGTACTTAATTATAGACGTCTTTAACTTCAGAAAATGTATAGTAATTCACATTCTCTTATTCCGTCATTGTTTCAAGTTAATAGTATTAATATTCTAAAAGTCTCCCTGATTATTTCTGGACGTGTCCCCGATTTTGATGAGATTTGTGGCCGACTGGTTGGGAGCTCTGCTTTGAACAAGCCTTATATAATTATACAAACCATTCTCGCCACTGGACAAATGTCAACAGATAAAACTGCCAAGACACACATCAGCTGTAAACTAGAGAAATTCTACGTAACAAACAAGGTATACTTCCATGCGCTGTAAGTACAGTAACCCAAAATGTGTAATATTATCAAACTCAGCTCATGCCAGAACTAATGCAATAGGCATTGCGATTTGCAGGACTGTCGAGTCACTAACAGAGTGAGCGCGAAATGACAGCAGCCACGCGAAGTGGGGCACCAAAACAGAGGCTCAAGAGGTGTCAGACATTCCTTATCCACGGCTCACAGGAACTGTACAGTGCAGCCCAAAGCTGACAACATCAGCAGCCAAGACGTATTTGGTACCCTTCCAGACGTCTCCGGCACCTTACAAGGATTAAAAAGCTACCTTCCAGGACCGTGCTTGTAATTGTTAAACAAAATTGTTTCACGCCAATGACGTTGATGACAACATGAAAATTATAGCTATCAGAGATCCATTCTTCATTTTATTGTTACAAGAGGGTGCCAGTTGTACAGTGTAGTCGCTTGTCAGTGTTACGGTTAAAAACGAAGTACACAAGGATTCACACAAAAACAAACGATATACGACTCACCAAATAATGGTCTGAAGACGCTCCAAAATGTGCCCAGCAGATTTGTAAATTCACACAACTTCTTAGAGAAAAGGCTTCTGACAAGTCATCACTTATGCACCCATTTTATCTTCCCCGGGGGGGATTTCCAAATGCACCTGTATACGCTGGAAATTCCATCCTGTTTCCCTAGGTTATTTTTCCTTTCTTGCATAAAATACTTTTGAATCTGAAATACCTAAATATTATCTTGAAACAGTATATTTAACACCAATACTGTAAAAAGACCTTTTTAATTTAGCAAAAAACTAGGTTATATTGAAAATAAGAAACCCACCCTGCGGGTGGCGGTCGTCGGCTGAAGGGACCTCGCTTACGTCACACACGACGTCACGGGGCGGAAAGGGGGCGGGCTTAGCCGTTCCACACTAGTGAGTAAAGGGTTTCGCTTTGTTTTCTTTTTCTTTCTCTCGACATCTAATAGGGAGTTGGGACAAAATGTAATTTTCTGTGTCATCGATCACTTTTGGTAAATGTATATTATATTCATCGATCCTTTTTCAACGAAATAAGGAACGATTATCCTTTGTCTATGATTCGCACGACTGTAAGTCTGAGTTGGAGTTGCGATTAATTTTCCGTATTTTATTTATCGAACCATTTCATTAAAATAAGAAACCATTACATTTTTGTACTATATCCGTTGATTCTTTTCATTTGAATAAGAAACTATAATCTTTTTCATCTACTTCTCAACCTCCTAGAGAAAAAATCTGGATAAATCCATAAATAAAATTGGGGCAAAGGCCCCAAAACAAGGACAATTTTTACATATCACTCTCACAGACTTACAAAGCTGATAGAGGAACAGGTTGGGCATTAGCATGATTTTTGTGAAGGGTGTGTAATCTGTAAAGCAAATGTCTGTCAAGAAATCTGGTCAAACCATAACAAAAAAGGACAAAATATTACTCTTGCAACCATGTTGTGCATAACAAGGTTTGTGTAAACGTGCATTTTCTGAAGGATTTGAGGTCTTCTCAAATGTATGCATTATTTAGTGGCATAAAACCTCCATATTATTCCAAAATGGTGGTCGTTTGAGAAACACCCTCTCCTCATAGCTCTGACTTCATATACTAGGTTTTATTACTAAATGCAGTAATCCTTAGCTATAGACTTCTTCATTTAAAACCATACTTGCTGGAGAAAATTAGAGCTGAAATCTAAGCAAATGTAGTGGATCTGTGCCATAGATCTACAGCATCTATTCAGTTACTAGAAGAAAACGATCCTACACGTGGACACATAGAGGCCTGAACTTTCAGCACCACACTAAATGACAGTACCCACAAAAAGAGAAACGAAGCTAGCAATGCCAAAGGAAGTCGAAAATATGGAGTTTCAAAGTACAAAGGCTAAACTATCTGCTATAACTACTTCACCGGAGAAAGAAGCAAAAAGACTGAGATCATCCAAAAGTGCACAAGAACAAATAAAGGATCCAATTAAACAGAAGACTGAAGGGACAATACAAATGGACGAGCTGAAAAGCGCCCTACTTCCCTTGCAATCAGTCATTCAAGAACTATATGGGAAAATTAATTCCTTCGGATCAGCAATAAATAAAATTGTTGAACGCTTGGATCTTGTAGAAGATAGATCTAACTCAAATGAATTAGAAATAAAGCGTCTAAAAGAAGAAATCAAGTCAAGAGACAAAACAATCTATGACATTCAAGCGAAGATTGTAGACCTAGAAGCTAGAAGCAGACGCAACAATCTGATAATCAGAGGTCTTTCTGAAACATACGAATCCCATCAACTAACCGAAACCATTACACAAGTATTTAACAGCCTTCTCCGTGTGAGCAATCCTTCAACCACGTACACTATTGAAAGAGCACATAGAGCCCTACGGAAACAGCAATCAACTTCAACTCCAAGACCCATTTATGTAAAAATGCTCAATTACCAAGATGTGCAAAATATTATCTCTGCTTACAAAAAATCCAACCATTTCACTTGGAACAATCAAAATATACATATCTCACAGGACTTACCTCTAGAAATTAGAGAGAAACGTCGCAAACTCTCTCCCTTCCGTGCTGACCTTATAGCCCGAAAAATTAAGTTTCAAATGAGGTTTCCTTGCTCCCTGTCATTCTCCTTCAAAGATACTAAATTCTCCATGTCCTCACCCAAAGAAGCGGACATGATTTTTGTTAAATGCTTTGGTGCTGCACCGCCTACATCCTGAATGCTTCCAAAAGTGGCCTTTGTTTACCAAAGACTGTCTGATACTTCCTATAGATATTCCAGTTATCGGGTTACTTTCTAGATAATTATAACTCCTGATTGCTGGGTTATTTTCTTCAGAACGCTCTCCGGTCTACTAGGACCATTCCTTTCGGTTTCAGTTACCCTGAAGATCACCGGATGTAACAACAGATGCAGGTCATAAAGGTAACACACCCAGACCGGGAAATACAAAAGCGAACTTTCACCTAAAACTATACTGCACTGGTCTTCCTGGAAAATGAAAATAAATAAACATTGCTGAATTGCATCAGGCAATCTACCCAGTGGACAGGAACAAAGAAGCAAATAGATCCATAGTGCCCGGTAAAGTGAA
Source organism: Protopterus annectens (assembly GCF_019279795.1). NCBI lineage: Eukaryota > Metazoa > Chordata > Ceratodontiformes > Protopteridae > Protopterus > Protopterus annectens. The sequence continues at coordinate 1,231,840,914 of NC_056727.1, read as the reverse complement.
AGTTGAATGTTTCTTTTTTTTTTCCTTTCTTCAACTCGACGAAGTTACTATGCAGAACTGGACTGTCACAGATCATCCCCTGGGTCCTAAAACCAGTTTCATTACGCCTGAAATCTGCATTTGATGCTGTATTCCTGACTACATACTGCTAGTTTTAAAGATAACTCTATACTCCATAGTCTAACAGTTGAATGCAGCTTATATAATTAAGAGATAGAGTTTGTGTAAATTGTTGTAGCTTTACCTCCTAGATCTAACATTTCATTTTAGTTTGTAGTCCAGCTGATCACTGTTACAAAATATTCCAGTTTACATATAGTAATTCTTATATAAAGAAATTCCCTAAAACTAATTTATTAGATACACCATATCATTTCAACACATATAAGCCGAACCCTGTTTAAATATTTTGTGTGTTAAAGAGTGAAATCTTGTGCTATAACTGGAAATACTAGAAACTGTTCATATGCATGTGTTAGGTTAACTCCGCTATAATTAACCATTCCCCTTATGATATTCCACTCTACTTAGAAGCTATTTGGATAAGATAAGTAGGGCTTCTGATGACTTCATGGGGAATCAGTCTGATGTTGTATATTGAATGTAAATATTGTTGGCATTATACCTTGTTCCTACGATTCAAATGTTTAGTAAAATTATGGTTTTTTAGTGTACATAGATTTACTTCTCTCTCAATTATAGGGGTTATGTGGATAGGCACGGGGATAGAATTGAGAGACTTTTGTGCCACTCCTCTATGTACTATTCTATGCTACAATACCAATGAAAACTACTCTCTTTTACCCATCCTACATTCCAGATTCTCCTATATTATTATCCAGACCCTAATGGAAAATGGATAAAATCTGGAATATTACTTCCTGGAATGTCAGGGGATTACAGGAGAAAAACAAACGAAATTTGGTGTTACATCTATTCTGTAAATCCCAGTCAGACCTTTGCTTCATTCAGGAAACTCATATGAATAATGATGAATGGACCAAAGAAAATAATAGAAAATGGGTTAGGGACATTATTTCATCGGGCTTTTCTAATAACTCCAGGGGAGTTGCGATCATTATTAAAAAGTCCTTTAAGCCTGTAATTATTGAAAAAGGTTTTGACCAGGAGGGCAGATGGTGTTACTTTACATGTCTATCTTATAATTTAAACAAACCTGTTTTATTTCTAAATCTATACGGCCCATGCTCAGGACAGCAGGATTTTATCATGAAGGTCTATAATCTCTTACTTAAATTTCCAAACCATACTATTATTATAGGTGGTGATTGGAATATGGTAATTAACCCCAACATAGATCGCTCAAGTAAGCCAAGGGCTCTAAACTCCCAAGATTCCCTAGCGCTGAGAGAATTAATACTTGACTTTGATTTGATGGACCCTATTACATTTGACCGTGACTCTGGAAACGAGAATAGTTTTACTTACTTTTCAAAATGCCACCATTCCTGGTCACGTATAGACTTTTTCCTAATATCTGACACCTTAACAAATAGGCAAATTAAATTTCTAACAGAACCCAGATTCCTCTCAGATCATTCAAGAATCACCCTAGAGATAGGCTTTAATACTAATCCATCCTTAACGTACAAGAACTACAACTGGGCTTTAAATAGCAATTTACTAAAAGACCAATCACTAAATGAAGAAATCACCCTTACTCTAAAGGAACTTTTCTCCCCATCCAGAGACAGTGAAATCCCCTTTGATATTAGATGGGCGGCATGTAAAGCTGTGATGAGGGGAACTTTTATCAAGAAAGCCACTTTCCTTAAGAAACTGAACAAAGAACTGGAAAGTAAACTAATATCAGAGATCAAGACTTTAGATGACAAACTTCTAGAGAACTACTCCTTAGATATAGAACAACAACTACACATCAAACAAAAAGAACTATTTGAACACCAGCAATCCATCCTTACCCTCCAAGAATTGAGATATATTGCTAAATATTCAGAATCCATACAAACCCCATCCAAAGCCCTAGCCAGATTGATAGGATGCACACCCAAGTCTTCTAGAATCACATTCATTCAATATCATAACACACTTTATAAATCAAATACACAAATTATTCAACTATTCCACCAAATTTACACAGATATGTATGCCACCAACAACACACTTCCTTCTCATGCTGAGATGAAGAAATTTCTGTCTAACCTTACTTTCCCAAAATTAACCAAACCCCAGGAAAGTGCCCTCTCAGCTCCTCTAAGGATATCAGAAATCCATGAGGCTATTGATAACCTTAAATTAGGGAAAGCACCAGGTCCAGATGGTTATACTCCCGAATTTTATAAATTATTTAAAAATAATCTGGCCCCCATTCTGCTCCAACTCTATGAACATATCTCATCTAATGGTATTACTGACCGATATATTAATCACTCTAAAACTATTCTAATTCCTAAAAATACTCTAGACACTTCCAACATAAATAACTATAGACCAATATCTCTTATGAATATAGACATAAAATTATTTCGCCATTCTAGCAAATAGGCTCAAAAAATGATACATACCTTAATTTCTCCAGAACAAACAGGCTTTATTCCCAACAGACATACCTGGGACAATACCTTAACACTAGAAACTATAATAAACCTTACCAAAAAAGAAAGAAATCCTAGATATGCCCTGATTTTAGATGCTTGTAAAGCCTTTGATAGGGTAAACTGGAAATTTCTGTTCTTGACATTGTCTTCCTTTGGCATCCCCCCAGACTTTATCAATATTATCAAAACACTATACAGTAGTTCTTACACTAGGCTATATATGAACAGACAATATTCTCATCCGATAAAGATTGCAAATGGCACTAGACAGGGATGCCCTCTCTCACCACTGTTATTCAACTTATATTTAGAATCCCTTTTCTTGTTTTTATTACAGAAAACCTATCATTCAATTCCTAAAATTCTTAAAACTAAAATTAGCCTAACTGCCTTCGCTGATGATCTGAATATATATTTTGAACATCCTCTATCTGATATTAAAAAGTTGGTGAAATCCTTAAATACCTCCGCCTCTATCTCGGATTACCAAATTAATCAAAATAAATCCTTTATCTTCCCGATCAACCCTGCATCACATAAAAAATATCTATTCCCAGATGTCTCCTTTCGCTTAGACTACTCCCTTAAATATTTAGGAGTTTTGTATGATCATACCTCATCTTCTATCCTACAGACTAATTTATCAAAAACATGGCTTTCCATTTCCCAAGATATCTCAAGATGGCAACAGTTAAAACTCCCCATGCTTACAAAAACCTCTATTATCAAAATGAATATTCTTCCTAAGCTTCTCTATCAGCTTAATGCATCTCTCTCTTATACTTCGAAGTCTTTCTTGAACAAGATACACAAAGCATTTGCAAAGTTTATTTGGTACCCTAAATCGGTTAGAACTTCATATCAAAGACTTACCATGCCAAAAAATATGGGGGGTCTGGCGATGCCTGATCTACTTCTATACTACAAAATTATCCAAGCAAACAGGATATTCACAATCGCAAACTATCAACCGAACTGCCATACTTGGACTCCCCTGTGGGTCAAATTATTGAACAATCATGCCCTAAATAATGACATTAACCCAAAAGCTCTACCCTTTCTAAGCAAAGTAAACCTTAAAAAGCTAAAGTTACACTTTTCCCTAAAAGGGTTAATTAAAACATTTCAGGAACTATTTCATTCCACTAAACTAGGAAATGCCCTCCTCCTTTTCCAGCCATTCCATCTTAACCCAAATATAAACCTGAACAATAAAATGATTAAACTAAATAACCTTCCATTAGTCAAGGATTTTACCCTATGGGATATATATAAATACAATCATCTATCCCTAACAGAACTCCGTACAGTGCTAGACCTACCCAAAAAATATAACATCACCCTGAGGCAATTAAGAGAGCTTACCATATCGACATTCCTCAATTTTCCCAGTACTGATATAGAACAAAACCAGGTGGCCACCCTACTTAAAAACCTAACTAACAAGAAAAATATGGTATCTGTTGCCTACAAGACCTTCTCCACACTTCTTAACCAAGGAAAAATCATATTTGCAGAATACTGGGATCAGCAGGGCTTAAGCCTACCGATAGAACAGAAGCTTCAGGCTATTAATTATACACTTATGTATTCGCCCTATAAAAAACTTTACTACACACAATTTATGATTACCAATAATCTATATCTAACCCCAGTACACTTAAATAAATTTGATCCGAATATCTCCACTGCATGCTCCTGTTGTTCGTATCCACATGCAGATATCATGCATATTCTATGGTCTTGTAGATACTCTCACAGTATTTGGTGCTCACTCAAGGTTCGTCTGGAGAAAATGGGGTATCATAAATCTACACTGTCCTGGGAGATAGCACTAATACATATCACGAGTATTTACATACCTAAATTTAAGCTCCGTGCCCTAATTATTCTCTGCCTCCTGGTCAAATTCTACATTACCAAACACTGGATGGATCGCTCCAAAATATCCTGGAGGGACTTTAAGAATCTGGCCATTAAGTACATTACTTCCCAAAAACTGCTAATAATTAATTCCCGTAAGCGGGCTACATACCAGAGATTATGGGACTTTATCTTTATACTCTTGTCTAATGATTAATAATTATATCCTTATAGATACTTCAACTTACCTTTTCTACCCTTGACCCCTATACATACTCACTTATTCTTTAACATCTATCCTGCTATATTGATCTTGGAATTGTAATGGTTTGAGATGTAACCCCCTCCCTTCCTGCAGGATTATATGGATGGTTTAAGGAGCATTGTAGCATGACATATGTTTATCCAACATTACTTTACCAATATGTTAATGGTGTCTTTTTGTTTTCTCGAGTACATATGTATATATGTATATATAGGTTATATTTTGATTTACTTGTACTTATCTGTGTAAGATTAATCCACTAAATATTGCAATAATGTTTATTTTTTCCTTTTGTATCTGTAAATCAATAAAACTGTGTTTTAAAAAAAAAAAAAAAAAACCTCCATATTATCCCAGTGATTTGCTAGAAAACCACACGTTATGAGGAATAGACCGAAAATACGAGGCAAAAATCTGGGCAGTTGTTCCTTGATTTGGCTACCATGTATGTGTCATTTCAGTAATAAAATATGAGTTTTGTTTTTAAATTAATAGTTTGTATTTTATAGATAAGCATAAAAATAATAAGTTACAAGTTAAGTTACTAAAACTGAAGTTGTGATGTGTAGTTATGTTGCTGAACCCATTTAAGAACTTTCCTTTACCTCATCTTTGTCATCTTCCCCCTTTTTCCCATTCTCTACATGGGGTCGGGGTATCGTGTTAATTGTCACCGTCTCTCTCGATTCTTTTTGCACACTTCTGCCTTCTTCGACACTCATGCCTGACTGTGACAGATCTTCTTTTACACAATCCATCCACCTGTTTGCTAGACGTCCTCGTTTTCTCTTACACCTTCGTCCTGTCTGTCTCAAATCTTCTTCACCAGATTGTTCTCTGCTTTTCTGCACATGTGTGCAAACCACCGTAATCTGTTCTCTTTGATCTTTTCTGCATTTGGAGCTACTTTGGCTTCTGCCCTTATGTTGTCATTTTTTCTTCTGTCCCACATTGTGCATCCTACTACCCTTCTCAGGCACTTCAATTGCATCACCTCTAGCCTCTTCATCTGCTCTGCCTTTATTGCCCAGGTTTCTGTACCATACAGTAGTACTGGTCACACAACTGTTTTGTACACCTTACCTTTCAAATTCTGTAGCATTCTTCTGTCATAGACTATACCTGAGATTCTGTCTCAGTTGACTGCAGCCCCTCTGAGTCTAGCTTTGACCTCCTCTCCTCATCCACCCCTCCCAGATACTTGAAGCTATTTACTTGTTCCATTATCTTTCCTTTTATCTCAAGTCTCAACTTCTGATTCCCCTAATTTGCTGCCATTGCCACTGTCTTATCTGTGCTTAGTTTCATCCCATTTGCATTCAGTATTGAATTCCATTCCCCTATCATTTGCTGCAGTTCTTGCTCAGAGCCTGACTGTAATGTCACATCATCTGCATACAGCAACTTTGTTGATCTGTCCCCTCCCACCTGTTTGCTAATGTAGTCCGTCATCAGTATGAACAGCAGTGGGCTCAGAGCTGAACCCTGGTGTACACCCACTCCCACTGGTAACCCCTCTGTGAGGCTGAACACTGTTCATACTTGAGTCATTAGGTCCTTGTACATAGCCTGCACTTATTCTACCAATCTTTCCAGGACTTCAAACCACCACAGTACTGCCCAGATCAGCTTTCTTGGGGCCTTGTCATATGCTTTCTCCAAGTCTAGCAATGCCCAGATGGACTGTTTTCTCATCTCTAGCTTCTTCTCAACTATCTCACTGCAAACATTGGGTCAGTTGTGCAGCATCCTGCTTTGAATCCGAACTGTTCATAGGTAAGTACTAGGCTATCTGCCCTAGGGCATCTGTAAGCCTAGCCAGAATGTGTTGGCTTTTGCCGCCCCCTTAGATTAGTTCCCTGTGCCTCTGTCCAGAAGAGCCATTAGTTCCCTGTGCCTCTGTCCAGCAGAGCCACTGCAGTGATCGCTGGGGTAAATTTTCTGTTTTCCATCCACTCATCAAGGTTTCTCTTGAAGAGTGTTAGTGAGGGACTCTGCCTAATGTAGATTGTAATCCTGTTCCAAAGCATGGGGAGTGTCTGGGGCAGGAATCTATCCCAAGTCGTTGTGGTGAGGTTTAGATCCATAGACCGTGTGGCTGTCGGGGATTTTTTTTTTTTTTTTAGGTGGAGCATGTCCATCAATTCTGGGTTGAACATGGCCTTGTATGTCAGGCAGAGATCACCTCTGAGTAAGCAGTATGCAACCGAGTACAGCTGGAGTTTCTTCAGTCGGGCTGCATAGGGCATCTGTTTAAGGCCAGTAATCCCCTTGGTGAGGTACTTCTATGGTCTTTCCAGCAGTTGCAGGTGTCTTGTAAGGTACATCCCAAATTGGGTGTTGTACTCTATCATGGGTCTGATGCGTGATGAGTAGAGGGGCACAATAACCTCTTTTGTTCTAGATGTGAACCCTTTTGTGATTAGGTGGGCCACATAGAAGGATTTTCTAACCACCTTGGCAATATGATTATCAAAGGAGAGATTACTATCTACTTGGGTCCCCAGATCCCTTATTACATCTTCTGTATTTAGGGGACTACCACGTATATGGTAGTTCGCGGGTACTTTGTTTTTTCCAAAGGGGATGACTATGCACTTTTTGGCATTTAGCTTGAGGCCATGATTTTGACACCAGGTATCTGTCTCAGTGAGACCCTTCTGGTGAATGTCTGTATCAGCTGGGGAGTCAGTTATGTACCCCAGATGCAGTGTTCTGCGAACTTGGTCAGCCATAGTCCTCCTGTGCTTGCCTGTACCTCTGAGAAGTATATACCGAACAGGAGGGGTCCCAGGACTGAGCCCTGGGGGATGCCACTTGTAACCAGTTTGTAGTCGGACCTAGAGCCTGTAACTCTCACCGTGTGGGTTCTATCCGTGAGCCAATTGGCAACCCATCTCGTGACATAGGGGTTTATATTCAGGCTAGTGAGCTTGTATATAATACCAGAATGGGAAATGGTGTCCCAGGACTGAGCCCTGGGGGACGCCACTTGTAACCGGTTTGTAGTCGGACCTAGAGCCTGTAACTCTCACCGTGTGGGTTCTATCCGTGAGCCAACTGGCAACCCATCTCGTGACATAGGGGTTTATATTCAGGCTGGTGAGCTTGTATATAATACCAGAATGGGGAATGGTGTCGAAAGCCTTTGCGAGGTCTAGGTAGGCTGTGTGGACTTCCTTTCCCTGGTCTAAAGCCTTGGTAACTGTCTAAAAGAAGTCCACCAGGTTTAGGAGGCATGATCTGCTCTTAACAAAGCCAAACTGGGTAGGGTCCAATGTTTGGAGGTTCCCAATGTCTCTGTTAGTGAGTTCCATATGATGCATGCACTCCATAGCCTTGCAGACCAGGCTAGTCAGGCTTATAGGGCGATAGCTCCTGGGGTCCGTTGTGGCTCCACCTTTGTGGAGCGGGCTAACTGTTGCTGTGTGCCACTCTGTGGGTACGTAGCCTGTAGAGAGGCTGAGTTTGAACAGTGTGTGTAGGTGAGGGGTAGTTTATTTTGGAGATCGTGTAAGACACAGCCTGGGACACCGTCTGGTCCCATTGAAGCTGTGTTTTTGGCTTTGGATAAGGCTGTTTTAACCAGTGTGTCAGTGATTGCTAGGGCTCTACATTCTTCTGGTATGGTTATGGGCCCTTTAGGGGGTGAGAGGGGGGTGGAGTTTGCACTAAACCTGTCTGCCAGAATGTTGGCAATATGTCAGTTCATTGTATTTTGTGCCATTCTGCACTAACTCAGAGCAAATCTAAGAGTTTCCACTTAGGTTCTTGACATAGCTAAAGAACGCTTTGTGGTTATCTTTGGAGTCCTTGGTAATTTTTCTTTCGAAGCTAGCCTTGGATGATTGTATGAGGGATCGTAGTTTCTTGCTGATACTGATCAGGGATGTCTTTCCTTCTTGGGATTTTGCTCTTTTCTGTACTAGTTTCCTTCTTCTATTGTATAGCTTGTTTATTGCAGGGATCCATCAGACTGGTTTCCTTTTCATGGAGGTGTGAGTCCTGGTTTTGCTTGGGAATAGCATGATCCATGCATTCTTGCAGGTGCTCATAGAGTGCCTTTGTAAGGGATTCATCAGCTTGGACAGCGTTGTCCTTTAGCTTGGGGCTGTGAACCTTTCCACCTCGGTCTTAAGTAATGTGAAGTTTGCTTTTGAAAAGTTTTTCACGGTGGTTTCCTTGATTGAGGTTGGGGAAGGAATGTGGATATCCGTAGTGATTAGTCTATGGTCTGATCTAACCAGCGAGGGATTGACCTCCTGTGTGAAACACTAGTCGCCCATGTTGGTGCTGACCAGGTCCAATACGTTGTCACCTCTGGTGGGGGTGTTGACCAGTTGATCCAGGGCATTCGAGTTTCTAAATTCTAGGAAGCGTTGAGCAAGGGACTTAGTACTTGAGTAGTTCTCCCAGTTAATGTTTGGGTAATTGAAATCACCCAGTATTGGGGCATTTGGTAGGACCTTCATATTTTCCAGTGTCTCCAGAAATGCAGAATGGGGGTCATGTTGTTTGTCTGTAGTAAGCTACAATTTGAATTGCAGTTTTGGCTGTTGTTAGTTGCACATGGATGATCTCTGAGACATCGTGCTGCGCCACTAACCTGGAGGTGTGGGTATCCTTGATGAATATGGATACACCCCCCGCCTTTTGTGTTTTGGTCCAGGTTCTGTGGCTGAAAAGTATGGTATGAATTATAACCTGGTAGTGCTGGGGTTCTCTCGGGAGCCTTAAACCAGGTTTCTGTTACTGCACAGATATCGATGTTCTCCATACTGAGGAGTGCCTCGAGTGCATGCATTTTGAGGTTTAGACTTCTGGCGTTGAGTAGCATTACCCTCAATTTTTGGTTACTTGTGCTATTTACGGTGGTGGGTTTGTCTTTTGAGCCTTGTATAAAAAAGGCACTATGGGGGCGGCAAAAGCCTTGGCCAGTATTTGAAAGCTTAAGGGTGACCGGTGCAAGCCATCTCTCTGAGATGTTCCTGGCTCATAGAAAGGAGGGCACTTGGAGACCTAGTCTGGATCTCTCCCTGCTCAACACTTTTCTCAAGGTCCCCTGTTTTTAGATGCCTACTCTTCAAACAGTGTTTCTTCTTTTACTAACCTAGGCTTTTCTCTTGTCTTTGGATCTGAAGGATGCTCACCTTCATATCCCTATTCACCTTCTTTTAAAGAAACTTTTTACATTTCTCTGTTTTTTTTCTTTTCATTTTCAGTTCTTTGCTTTTACTTTTGGACTCTGTACCGCCCCAAGGATATTCACATAATGCCTACCTCCTATGTGTGCTTTCTGCAGGCACCAGGTCATTCAGATTTTTCCTTATCTAGACGACCTTTTGCTTTAGCCACTTTCTCCCAGTCACCTGTTACAGGATCTGGAGTTCACCATCCCCCTTCCTCAAACTCTGGGGTTCACTATCAACTTTCAGCACTCAGTCCCGACTCCCTCTCAGGATCATGTGTATCTGGGATGTAGGATTCAGACAGTGCCAGTGTTGGCCTCTCTTCCACCTCCAGCAGCTTTGCCATTGATAGTCTTCTTCCTCTGACTGCCATTCCATCCAGAGAGTTTCTTCTGGCCATGGGATTCATGACCTCTTCTATTCCAGTGCTTGTTCTTGTCAGACTACATATGCAGAATATTCAGTGGTCCCTCAGCTTGGTTTGGCTGCAGCATTGCCACTTTCTGGATTTCAGTGCACCTCTCCTTCCTCGTTTAAAGAAGGAATTGGAGTGGTAGATTCAACAGTTTGATCTCAACCCCAGCCTGCCCTTTCATCCTTCATTCCCTTCTTAACAACTGTTCACCAGTTCCTCAGACTTGGGGTGTGAGAGTTTCATGTGCTCACCTGGACGTTTAAGGTCTCTAACCCCCCATCAGAAGTCAGACCATATCAACTTCAAATAGATGAGAACTCTGATTCTGGCTCTTCATGCTTTTCACCCCATGTTCTCTACATGCCCCTTCAAAGTGTACACAGACAATATGGTATGTCAACATGCAGGGAGGCACAAAATCTTGCCTACTCTCTCTTTTTAATTTCTCCAATTCCTAAGTCAAAGTATGATCAACGTTTATGAAATGAGTATTGTTTCGATCTTTGACATTGGCCAAAAGTGCTCTTTGCAGCACCCGCAATGTGCCCAGCAGTGACTCCTTCTGCAATTCATATGGAGTTACATGTATTGGTAACATATTTGAGTATAACTGTAAATTCTTTTTTATGATTTTTATGACACCCATTTCTCCTACTGCTACTGGAACTATCTGGGTATCTTTCTTCCACATTGCCCTCATTCCTGCCTGTAAATCCTGGTATTTTATGACTTTGTGCCTCTCTGTACATGAGACACTGTAGTTGCTGGGTATATCAATTTCAATAATCAATGTTACTTTTGTCTTCTTTTCATGGACTACTATATCTGTTTTTCTCGCATCTATTTTTTGAACTCTTGGTTATGGGTGATCCCATGTGATATAAACTTCATCATTTTCTGTAATAGTTTCTGATTCATGTTTCCATTGTCTTTCAGCCACTTCAATACCATAATGTTTGCACAATCCCCAATGCAACAATCTTGCCACATTATTATGCCTTTCAGTATACAGTCCTTTTGCCATTAGTATATTACAACCAGCTACAAAGATGTGCAACTGTTTCCAGTTCTGTTTTACAAAACCTACATTTGTCCGTTTCTCCCACAAGTTCAATGGACTGTGTAAACCAGCATGTAAGTAGTCCACTGTCTTGTGCCGTCAATATTAACCTTTCATCTTTTGTTTTAAATTCACCCCTCCTTAACTATTCCTGCATTTGGTCCTGATCGACATGAGGATGCCTGCTGTCTTGGGAGGTGACTCTCAGTTATCAGTTAACTCTTCAGTCAATTTACATTCCTTCAGTGCCTAATCTACTGGTGACTCTGAGCAGGTCTAAAATAAAGGTTCACAAATGGATGCTTCACGGTGATGTGTTTCTGTACATTGCTCATCGGTGGGATTTTTCTCATGTAGATCTTTTTGCCTGTCCCCTGAAAAGGCAGCTCCATCTCTTCTTCTCCAGAGTGCCATGCCATCTGGTGTGGAAGTCAGATGGTCTTTCTTTTCCTTGGTATGGGATGATTCTTTATGCTTTCCTTTGTCTTCCTCTACCTTCAGGAGTCCTGCAGAACATTCAGCTGGACTATCCCAACATTTTGTTGACTCTCTTTTGGCAAACACAACACTGGTTCTACCTCTTAATGCATCTGGCCATGGACAGTCACAAGTTACCTCACTGGTTGGGCCTTCTCACATGGGACAAGGGGGTCTCTCATACATTCTCAAGGTCCACTCTTCAACTAACACTTAAAGCAATAGGGTGTTGATCCCTTTCGAGCACTTTTTTTCTGAGAATGTGCTCAGGGTTTCACTGGAGGCAAGGAAGTCCTCAACCCGAAAATCTTAATTGTCCCAATGGAAATTGTCCCATTCTCAAGGTCCACTCTTCAACTAACACTTAAAGCAATAGGGTGTTGATCCCTTTCGAGCACTTTTTTTCTGAGAATGTGCTCAGGGTTTCACTGGAGGCAAGGAAGTCCTCAACCCGAAAATCTTAATTGTCCCAATGGAAACTGTCCCATTCTCAAGGTCCACTCTTCAACTAACACTTAAAGCAATAGGGTGTTGATCCCTTTCGAGCACTTTTTTTCTGAGAATGTGCTCAGGGTTTCACTGGAGGCAAGGAAGTCCTCAACCCGAAAATCTTAATTGTCCCAATGGAAAAGATTTTCTGTCTGGTGCCGTGCTGGTAATCAGGACTGTTTTTCAGTGAGGGTCTCTCTGGTCCTGTCTTACTTGTGTGAGTTTCTCCAGTCTGGCTTTGCCTGTTCTTCTGTGAAAGCCCATTTGTCAGACATGTTTGCTTTCCTGCCCTTGAATCTTCCCTTGGCTTGTCGTTTTGAGGTAAATTTTTTTTGTAAAGCCATCCTGCATATTAGGCCTTCAAGGAAATGTATTCCTCTTCCCTGGGACCTTAATTTTCTTTTAGAACAATTGAATCAGGCCACTTTTGAGCTTGCAGATTCCTGGAAGGATGTTTTGTTGCTGGCTCTTCCTTCTGCTTGGAGGGTTTCTGAGCTCCAGGCCCTTATGGCTATTCTTCTTTTTTGTTTATTCATAGGGTCAAGGTGTTCCTTTGTACTAATCATTTTTTTTTTGTAATGCCCAAGGTAGTAAATGAGTTCACCTTGAATTAGTCGGTACAACTCGCTTCTTTTTTCCTTCTCCTCAGTCTGCTATTGAGAGGGTCTTTCATACCTTAGATTTGAAGACAGCTCAGGTACTACTTGGATAAAACTAAGGCCATTTGTAAGTTTGACCAGCTGTTTGTTTCCTTTCATCCCAGGATATTAGGTTTGCCTATTTTTAGGCAAACCATCTCCTCCCAGATATCTAAGGCATTTCTTTTTGTTATTCTTTTCATGGCAAATCTTGAGTCTACTTCTGTTAGAACTCATTCCACTTTGTCTGTTGCCTCTTCTGGTGCTTTCTTCAAGGATTGGACACCAGTTCTATCCTTGAAGCTGCACCTGCTTTTCGGTCCATACCTTTACTAAGCATTATAAGTTGGAAGCTGGTTCTAAAGACAGAGCAGATCTTCATAGAACCATTTTATGTGGATTTGTTGAGGGCTTTTCTCAGCCTTCCATCTCTCACTCTGTTTCTTTAGCTTTTATACTGACCCTATAGCAAAGAATAGTGCAACAGTGATACAGAGGGACATAGTACAGTTGTGTAAAATCTTACCATAACAGTAGATGTTCTTCTCTTCATTGTTGCAGTACTCACTCACTCCCTCCAAGCCCCTCTTGTTTGTTCTGCTCTCTCTTCTGCATTTTCTTGTTCTGGATGTACATGGACTCCTTTTTCCTATGGATACTGTTTTCTGCTGGGACAATTCTGTTCTGGGTAACTGCGTCCATACATCACTTTATGCTTTACATTCTGTGCAGGAAGCATATCTGAGATGTACAGTGCATGCAAGATCATAAGGCTTTTATGTACTGGCCAGATGTCAGGCTGCCCTGGATGGGCATTCTTCTGTTCACTGTTGTAGTCATTTCCATAGAAGCATGCCCCACCCAGGGCAGCCCGATGCTTTGCCAGTATGGAAAAGCTTAAAAAAGATCTTTTATGCATATGTCACATTTATGCTTCATGTACAGAACATAGGACATAAAAGGGCCATGGGTATGTAACTACACAGAACTTAATCGCCCAAGAAGGGAACAGTCTCCATAGGACAAACTAGTCCATGCACATCCAGAAGGAAAAAATATAGAACAAACAAGAGGCAGTTGGAAGGAGGGAGTGAATGCTGCAGTAGTGAAGAGAAGGATATCCACTGTTTTGGTAAGATTTTGCATAACTGTACTATGTCCTTCTATACCACTGTTGCAGTATTCCACATAGAAGGGAGAGTAAACAAGCTCAAGAAACAGAATGGGAGGTGGTCGTCTGAGAAGAGTCCTCCACAAAGCCACTTGAAATGGTCTCGGCAAAACCTGCTCTGGCCCTAGAAACCATTTCCAACTTATGCTTAGTACTGTAGATGGTGCAGTGGCATAGCAGTTAGCGTTGTCATTTCACAGCAAGAGGTTCTCTGGTTTGATTCTCGGCTGGGGTGCCTACTGTGTGGAGTCTCCCTGTATTCATGTGTGCTTCCTCCGGGTGCTCCAGTTTCCTCCCACATTACAAAGACATGCACCTGGAGCATTTCTCCCCAGGCCTTCACTGAAAATAGGCTATGTTCTTATTCGGACTTTCCCAGTTAACAAATGTTAAATAAAAAAAATAAAAGGTATGCACTGAAGACCAAAGTAGCATCTTCAGGGATGGAATTGGTGTCCAATCCCTTGATGAAGGTAACTGAATAGAAAACAGCCCTATTGGAATGAGCTCTAACAGAAGTAGGCAGAGATTTGCAATGAAAAGAATAACAAAAGGTAATGGCCTTAGATATCCAGGAGGAGAGTCTTAACAGCCAAACCCGAATGCCTAGAATGAAAGGAAACAGAAAGCTGATCAGACTTGCGAATAGTCCTAGATTTATCTGGATATTACCTGACCTGTCTGCGCAGATCCAAGGTATACAGGACCCTCTCACTAGCAGACTGAGGAGAAGGGGAAAAGGAAGGGTGTTGTGCCGACTGATTAAAGGAAACTCAGTGAATACCTTGGAAACAACAGAAGGAGTAGAAGCAGCACCTTGTTCCAATGAAAGACAAAAAGAGGAATGGAGCCTGATTCAGTTTTTGCAAAAGAAAATAAAGGTCCCAAAGATGAGGAATATGTTTTCTTGCATGCCTAATATGCAGGACGCCTTTAAGAAATGGTTTGACTTGAAAATGAGAAGTTGAAGGAAGATTCAAGGGCAGGCATGCAGAAATGGAGAACAAATGGGCTTCAGACAAGAACAGGCCAAGCCAGATTGAAGCAACTCACTCAAGTAATAGAGGACCCCAGGGACTCTCACTAAAAAGGGGTCCTGGTTACCAGCATGGCACCAGACTGAAAGTCTTTTCTATTCGGACACGTATGTTTTTCTGGTTAAGGTTTCCTTGCCTCCTGTAAAACCCTGAGCATATCCTTGGAAAAGAAGTGCCTGAAAGGGATCACCCACAATGTCTGTTGTAGAGTAGACAAGTTGTGATGAATGAGAGACCACTTGTCCTGTGTAAGGAGATTCAATTGGTGAGGTAACTTGTGATGCTGGCTTGCCCTGGCCAAAAGAATTAAGAGGCAGAACCAGTGCTGTCTTGGCCAAAATGGAGTCACTGGCAAGAGTTTTGTGGAGTCCAGCTGAATCTTCTGCAGTATTCTTGGAAGTAGAAGAAGAGATGGGAAAGCGTAAAGAAACATTCCCTTCCAAGAAAAGGAAAGGGTATCCATCTTCCACGTGAGATAGCATGGCACTCTGGAACAGAAGAGAGGAAGCTGCCTACTCAGAGTGGAGGCAAAAAGATCTACCTGAACAATACCCCATTGATGAATAATATCCACAAACATGTCTGTGAAGCATCCATTCATGAACCTGTGTTTTGGACCTGCTCAGACAGGCTGCCTCTGCACTGTGCTCTGAAGGAATGTATACTGCCTGAAAAGTTGACTGATAACTGAGAACCATCTCCCAAGCTTGAAGCAAAATCCTGCAGAGAAGATAGGATTTTTGTTCTCCCCTCTTGTTGACATACCACATAACTGTAGTGTTGTTTATGTACACTTTCAAGGATCCTGGACAGAACATGGGGTGAAAATTCTGAAGGGCCAGAGTCAGAGCTCTCATCTCTTTTATCTTGATATGGTCTGACTTCTGATGGGGGAAGAGACCCTGAACTTTGAAGTGACCACATGAAGACCTCCACTCCATGTCTTAAGGCATCAGTGAACAGCTCTTGAGGCTGAAAGAGCCAGCCTGGGATAACAGTGAACTGCTAAATTCACCACTCAAATTCTTTCTTGAGACAGGGAGTGAGAGGTGTATTGAAATCCAGAAGGTGACAATGTTTTAGGCAAACTGACTAGACATACCATTGAAGCTTCTGCATATTGCAGTCAGCAAGGGGAAGCTTTGCAATAGGAGAGGCCATTAATCCCAGAACCAGAAGAAAATCTGTAACTGGCACTGCAGTCAGAGGAAGGACAGACTGAAAGAAGGCTGTCAATGACAATTCCAGGCCAGTATTGGCACCGTTTCAATCCTGCATCCCAGATACACATGACCCTGAGAAGGAGTCAGGATGGACTTCTGCAAGTTGATAGTAAACCCCAGACTTTAAAGATGACAGATGGTTAACTGCACGTCATGTAACAATAGACTGTAAGAAGGCATCTAAAGCAACAGGTTGACCTAAATATGAAAAAAAATCTGAATGCCTTGGAGCCTGTATAAGACAATCACAGGAGCTAGGCATTTTGTGGAAATCCTTGGGGCAGTAGAGAGGCCAAAGGGCAAAGCAGAGAACTGAAAATGAGAGGAAGAGACAGAGAAATCTAAAAATTCCTAAAAAAGAGGGTGATTTAGGATATGAAGGTGAGCGTGTTTCAGATTCAAGGACCATAGAAAAGCCTGCAGTAATACAAGAGGAAACAGAATTTGACGAGTAAGCATCCAAAAAGAAAGGATGTCTCGAGAAAAGTATTGAGCCATGAGAGATCCAAATTAGGTCTCTAAGTGACCTCCTTTGCAGGAGCCAGGAACATCATGGAATAAAAAACCCTTTCCCCTTGTGAAGGGTGGAACAGGTTGAATGATTCCTTGGCTAAACAGGGCCCCTCAAACAACAGAGAAATGATGAAGATGAGGAACCCTGGAAAAAGGAGGGTACAATTTCCATACCATGAAGTAATCCTGATGGATGACAGAAAGAACACAAGAGTCTGAAGTGCTGAGACATTGATTTAGAAGGCAAAGGGAGAGCCAAAGGGACAAAGGAATCTGGGCTACAAGAAGGGAAGGGGTGAATTGTCAAAGAGAAGCAGGCTTATTAGATAAAGGAGGCTTATGGGCAACAGAAATCTGAGAGGCCTTAACAGACGGTACCTGCCTCCCCCTCTTCCTGCCCCTAGAGGCCTGGTAGGGTTGCCTGCAAGAATAATTCCTCTGGAACTTCTAGGATAGCTTTAGGGCCATTAAGACAGAAAACAAGCCTTGAGTAAACTCTTTCCATTCCCTTTGAGGATCCTTAGGTCAAACCAAACCATGCTTCAGGTTTTTTTTATCTTGGATTTGTATTAGTGTAGTACCTCGCAGGATGAGCAGTAGCAAGTCCCACCTAAATGACACCCACCAGGCAGCAATTCATGAAGTCGCAGTTAAGAAAATTAATATTCATACAGCCAGCAGTATGAATATTAATAAGGTTCTTGAACTGTACTTGAAGCAGAACGATCACTATGTACACTGGTGCTCCCTTATGGACTTCCATCATGGGAGTGCTCTGCCTGACCTAACTCACCTGGACAGGAGCTCTCAAGGCCATGTCACCATCTCCCCGATACTCCCTTATGGACTTCCACTGTGGGGGGGGGGCTCTGCCTGACACACTTCACCCAGGCAGGAGCTCTCAAGACCCCGACACTGTTCCCCCTGTGCTCCCTTATGCATTTCTATTATGGGGGGCTCTGCCTAACCCCCTCACCTGGGCCAGAGCTCCCCAGGCTCTGACACCATCTGCTGGACCCTCCCCCTTACATTTGTCTGTTATGGGGGGCTCTGCCTGACTCCCTCACATGGGCAGGAGCTCTCCAGGCCCCTGCCTCCATCTGCCCTGCGCTCCCTTACTCACTTCCTTCGAGGTCACCCCTTCAACCCAACTGAGAGACCTCCATCCCTTGCCATGGTCCTCACCTTGCCTCTGAGAACCCTATCATCTCCTGGAGACTGCCTAATCGTGCCAGATCGGGCATGCCCTGGAGCCTCTCATTGGAGCTTCCCTCCAATCCCAGCTGGCATTGTGAAACTACTCTCTGCTGCCCTAAGGCAAATAAGCTGTCATCAGGGCTTCCGCATACCCCTCCTTTCCAATCCAGATCCTCATGGCCCACGTCTTATGCAAGTCTCCTGCAGGCTGCCTAATTGTGCCAGATCGCACGTGCCCTGGAGCTTCTCAGGGAGCTTCCCTCTGATCCCTGCTGGAATTGTGGAACTCTCCTCAGCTGCCCTGGGGCAGATCTGCTCTCATCAGTGTTTCCATGTCCCCCTCCTTTCTGATCCAGAGCATCATGGGGGACTTTTTTAATTTTTCAGGACCACCCTCAGGTATGGAGCAAGGTTGGGCAACATCCGCCTGAAAAGGAGCCCTCCCAGCCTGGCCAATTTTCACCACTTTCTCCCTTCTGGAATTTTGTCCCAGAGGAAGTACTGTCTGGACTCTCTTACCAGAGTGGAAGTACTCCCAGCCTAGCCAGTTTCCATTGCTCTCTCCCTTTCCTGGAGGGTCCAGATCCTCTCACCCATGCTGGAACCCTCCCAGCATGGCCAATTTTCACCAGTCTCTCCCTTCTGGACTTCCGTTGCAGATGGGGTACAGTTCGGACCCTCTCACTTGGGTGGGAGCCCTCCCAGCCCAGTCATTTTCCACCTCTCTCTCTCTTTCCCTTCCAGACTTCCATAAGTATGGACCTCCTCCGGGCTTCTGCTTGTACGCAGCCGAGAGAGCTCTTTCCTGGCTTACATGTCTCCTGCATGCTGTCTAATCATGCAGGATCAGACATGCTCTCAGAACCTCTTAGGGGAACTTCCCTCTTATCCTCCCAGCCTCATGGAACTCTACTGGGCTACAAGGCAAGAAAATATCTATCATCCGGACTTCCCTGACGTGGTTAATCAGCATACCTGTCAATTATGCATGTATTTCATGGTGAATAAGCCTGTCAATCATGGCAGCCATGGCCACTTCTGGACAGAACAAGATGCAAGGTACTAAGCCTTTGTTTTCTTTTGAGGGATATCAGCAGTAACACATACCAGAGTTTCCAACTCTTGGTAAGATTTGATAAGAGAAACCAGAACTTTCTCTTTGAGCAGTATTTGCGGAATCCATTTAGGACCCTCCAACATTATCAACCATGCGTGCCCCTTGAACTCCAGAGCAGATGCCTGCAAAGCGTCAGATGATGTGTGAAAAGACACTTCCATGCTAGCCTGTGGTGGGGTCATGGCAGAAGACTCTGACTTAGATGCCGATCAACTCACAGATCTATTACCTGCTTCTATAGGTACATGTGTTGGAAGCTGGACAGCTAAAGAATCCATTCAAGACTTCTTGGTTGTCTTTTTACCTAGCAGGAGTGTCTTGAGTTTAAAATGTTCTGCCATACTACCCTGGGCTACATGTTTAAGCCATTTGGATCTCAAGATAAACTACCAGGGAAGATATACAGCTTCTGAGTGTCTTAGGCACCAATTCCTTTACAGACACTACAGGAGGTATGGTCACGGGAAGCAGCTCAACAAAAAAGGCAATATTTGTGACAATCCTTATAGGGAATATGCCTCCCACACTGACATTGTCTCTTATTGAACAACATAAGTTTTAGTTATCATAATAAAATACAAAACCAAAAAAAAAAAAAAAAAAAAACAATGAGGCACCTATCTGGTGGCAAAATATTGTGCAGCGACAAGATGCTCAGACCAACTGGCAAAAGTGGCCTTTGAACTGGTGGCAAAGATGTTCTGGGTAGTTGCATCTGTACATCCCTTTTATGCCCTGCCTTCTCTGCAGGTAACATAAATGTAACGTACAGCACATACAAAATCCTTTTTATGATTTTGCATTCTGGCTGAGCATTGGGCTGCCCTGGGTGGGACATCCATTTATCCAATACTGCAGCAGTGATAAAGAAGGACATCTACTGCTTTGGTAAGATTGTACACAACCCTATTTTTTCTGCTTTTTCATAACAGGGGCATCCATCCCAACAGACCTTGGTGGATCTGATTCTTGCCTGGAATCAATAAGATTGCAAGGGAGACACTTTTAAGATGGATGCACATTCAGTGATAGTGATACCTTCATTTTAGCTCTCCCAGTGTGAAAACAGAAACTCAGCTGAGAAGGCCAGTGGACGTCTGCATTTCTGGGTAAAATTCACTCACTGTCTACTAAGTGCATTCCCTGGATGCCAAGAAAAAAATTACAGATGACCAAAAGTAAAATCAGCTACAAAAGGTGTGGAAAAATCACTGACTGGGAAAAGTACTGCAGCTGTTCAGCAAAAAACAGTGCAACTTCCAGAAATGACATCCAGTAACCGAGAGGAAAATATACTAAAACTGCACACAGACCCAGTTAGAATAAATGAAACACTTTTGGAGTGTGTGATGTCATTCTGTAACCAGCCTCAGAACTTGAACCAAAGCTCCAAAGGCAGTGGTGTTCCCATATTCATAAAGGATGTGCACATCTCCAGACTGGTAGCCCAACATAATGCATCAGAGATACTACAAGGTGCAGCTAACATTGGGTAAGACAGTTCAGGTCATAGCCTGCTATAGGTCCCCAACCATATCCCAAGACTCACACTCCACGTTCCTAAGCACCCTGGAGAATATTAGGGTCCAACCTAACACTCTCATACTGGGCAACGTCAACTATCCCTCCATTAACTGGGAAAACTACTCATGTAACAATACACTTGCCCAACATTCCCTGGAATTCATTAATTCCAATGCCCTGTACCAGCTCATTCTTACCCCCACTAGAGGTAGCAACATCCTTGACATGGTCATTACCAACATGGGCGACTGTTGCACTACACCAGTGGTCAACTCTTCCCTGGTTAGATCCGACCACAAACTAATCGCCTTGGAAATCCACATCCCTCCTACCCCCCACCCCCACCCCCGGCAAAGGTAACCACCATGAAAAACTTCTCCAAAGCTAACTTTGGGCTCTTAAAAACAGAGGTGGCTGACTTCACGGCACCCATGCAAATGGAGAATAGTTGCATGACCGCTAAATCATACACCAATGCACTGTACGAACACGTATCCGTATTCACCAAGGATATTCACAACACCAGGCTAGTTGCCCAACACAATGCGTCTGAAATTCTCCAAGTGCAACTAACACTAGGTAAGACTGCAATCCAAATTGTAGCTTGCTACAGATCCCTCACCATGCCCCAAGATTCTCACTACACCTTTCTAAACATACTGGAAAATATTAAGATACAACCAAACATACTAATACTGGGTGATTTCAACTACCCTGCCATTAACTGGGAAAATGACTAGTGTACCAACACCTTTGCCCAACGGTTCTTGGAATTCATAAATTCCAATGCCCTGGATCAACTAAACCTTAGTCCCACCAGGGGCTCCAATATCCTAGACCTGGTCATACCAGCATGGGAAATCAATGCTCCACACCTATCGTCACCCCCTCGCTGGTCAGGTCTGACCATAAGCTAATCACCCTTGACATCTACATCCCACACCTACCCCCCAGTAAGGAAACCTCTGTAAAAAACTTCTCCAAAGCCAACTTCATGCTACTCAAGTCAGAAGTGACAAACTTCATGACACCCATGCAGATGGGAACTGAAAGTTCGACTGCTGAATCCTACACTAAGGCACTGTATGAGCACATCCACTCGTGTATGAATCGTGCCATCCCCAATAGAACCAAGATGCTCTCCTCCAAAAACAGGAAGCCAATCTGGTGGTCCCTTGCCATAAACAAACTTTACAACAAAAGGAAGAAACTGTTGTAGAAAAGAGGAAAATCCCAGGATGCAATAAACTCCCTTACCAGCCTCAGTAAGTAGCTGAGATCCCTCATAAAATCCTCCAAAGCTAGTGACGAAAATAAAATTGCCAGATATTCTAAAGATAATCACAAGGCATTCTATAGCTATGTCAAAAATCTAAATGGCAATGCTCAGATCTGCTCTGAGCTTGGCAGATCGATTCAGTGCTAACTTCACCCCTCTCTCACCCCTAAAGGGCCCATTTCAATACCAAAAGATTGCCAAATTCCAGTAATAACAGCCACACAGGTAAAAAACGCACTCTCCAAAGCTAAGAATACAGCATCCACGGGACCAGATGACATCCCAGGCTGTGTACTACATGAACTACAAAATGAACTGGCAGCTCACCTAAGTGTCGTGTTTAATCATAGCCTCACCTCAGGTTTCATGCCCCCAGAGTGACGCACAGCTGCAGTTATTGCACTCCACAAGGGGGATCCATCTTGGATCCCAGGAACTACCGCCCCATCAGTCTGACAAGCTTGATCTGCAAGGCCATGGAACGTATTATCATGGAACTTATAAACAAAGACATTGGCAACCTTCAAACACTGGTCCCCATGCAGTTTGGCTTCGTGAAGGGCCGATCTTGTCTCCTGAACCTGATTGACTTCTTTGAATCAGTCTCCAGAGCCATGGACAAGGGTAAGGTGGTCCACACAGCCTATCTGGACCTCACCAAGGCCTTCAACACCATCCCCACTCTGGAATCATAGATAAACTTACTAAGCTGGGCATTAATCCCTACGTCACTCGATGGGTTGCTAACTGGTTATTGACAGAACCCACACTGTAAAAGTAGCCGACTCCAAATCCAGCTACAGACAAGTGACAAGTGGGAGTACCTCAGGGTTCAGTCCTGGGACCACTCTTGTTTGGCATCTACTCCTCTGAAGTATGGGCCAACACTAAGGGACTGTGGCTAACAAAGTTCACAGATGACTGCAAACTGGGAGCCATTATTGAATCCCAAATGATGTGGATATTCTACAAAAGGGCCTTTCAGAAACAGATGCGTGGTACCAGAGCCATGGGCTCAAGCTCAATGCCAAGAAATGTATAGTTATTCCCTTTGGGAAAAAACATGTACCCATAAATTACCACATAAGTGGCAGTGCACTAAACACAGAAAGTGTGATAAGAGACTTAGGGACACAGGTGGACCGTGGTCTCACCTTTGATAACCACATCGCCACAACAGTCAGGAAATCCTTCTATGTGGCACACCTCATCACTAAGGGTTTTCATATAGAAAAAAGGAGGTCATTGTCCCACTTTACTCATCCCTCATTAGACCCATTATAGAATGCAATGCCCCGTTTGGTATGTACCTCTCAAGACATCTGCAACAATTGGAAAGGCCGCAGAAATACCTCACTAAAAAAATCACAGGCTTAAAGCAGGTGCCCTATGCTGACCGCTTAAAAAAAAACTCCACCTATGTTCTGTCGCATATCGTCTACTCAGATGCGATCGCTGCTTAACATACAAGGCCATGTCAAACCCAGAGCTGTTGGACATGCTACACTTAAAGAAATCCCAATCCTTCAGAGACACACACTCCAGGGATCTAAACCTTGTCATCACAATGAACAAAACATGCTGGAGGGATAGGTTCCTGACCCAGAGACTCCTCAGACTCTGGAATAGACTGCCCATACATGTCAAGCAGAATGCCTCTTTGGCCCTCTTCAAAAGGAACCTTGATGATTGGAAGGGAGATAGGAAATTCACCCCTGGGATCATGTCAGTCGCCCTGCTAGACAGGGGTCCAGGGAAGTAAATACTGTGGGAAGAAATAGCCAGGGAATTGTTATGGCTAGGCTTGTATAGGCCCTAGGTCCAATAGCCTAGTACCAATCTATGAACGTACAGAAATGCATGGATCTCACCATACCCAATAGAGCCAAGACGCACTCCTCTAAAAAAAGGAAGCCAATCTGATGGTTCCCTGCCATAAACAAATTCTACTACAGAAGGAGGAAACTGATGCGGAATAAGGTGAAGTCCCAAGACTGAAAAAACTCCCTTATTAGTCTCAACAAAAAGTTGAGAACCCTCATCAAATCCTCTAAAGCTAGCTATGAAAACAAAATAGCAGCAGATAGTAAAGACAACCACAAGGTCTTCTATCGTTAAGTAAAGAATCTCCACGGCAATACCCAAATTTGCTCTGAGCTACTGCACAATGGTACCGCCTATGCTGAGCCAACAGATATTGCCAATATACTGGCCGACAAATTCAGTGCCATCTTTACCCATCTCCTCCCAAAGGACACATTAACAGTAGATTGCCAGGCACCCAGTATTACTGCTGCACAGGTTAAAACATCACTGTCCAAGGCAAAAAATATAGCTTCTATGGGACCTGACAATATCCCTGGCTGTGTTCTACATGAACTACAGAGTGAACTGGCACATCACCTGTGTGCCCTGTTCAGTCACAGCCTCATCTCAGGCTTTGTCCCTAATGAATGGCGCACTGCTAAAGTCATCCCTCTTCACAAAGGAGGAGCGATTACAGACCCTGGGAACTATTGCCCCATTAGTCTGACGAGTCTGATATGCAAAGCTATGGAACGCATCATCATGGACCTAATAAATAAGGATATAGGGAATCTCCAAACTCTGGATCCCACACAGTTTGGTTTTGTGAAGGGTAGGGAAGGGCCTGCTCAACTTGGTCGACTTCTTTGAATCAGTCAGCAGAGCTGTGGATGAAGACAAGGAGGTTCATACAGCCTACCTTGATCTGTCCAAGGCCTTTGATACCATTCCTGTCTCAAGAATCATAGAGAAACTCAGTAAGCTAGGCATCAACCCCTGTATCACTAGGTGGGTTGCAAACTGGCTCACAGATAGAACCCACAGTGTGAAAGTAGCTGACATCCAGACTGCCAACCAGTCACAAGTGGAGTCCCACAGGGTTCAGTCCTGGGTCCTCTCCTGTTTGGTATCTACTTCTCTGAAGTCCAGGCCAACACGAAGGGACTATGGCTGACAAAGTTCACTGACGATTGCAAGTTGGGAGCTATTATTAACTCTCCAAATGATGTTGGCATCCTACAGAAAGGCCTCACTGAGATCAGCAACTGGTGTCAGAACCATGGCCTTAAGCTCAGTGCCAAAAATGCGTCATCATCCCCTTTGGGGAAAAACCCAGTTCCCATGAATTACCACATCAATGGTAGTCCACTGAAGACAAAAGGCGTTATAAGAGATCTGGGAACACAAGTTGACAGCAACCTTTCTTTTGACCACCACATTGCCACTGTAGTCAGAACGTCCTTCTATGTGGCACATCTCATTACTAAGGGTTTTGCATCCAGGAAGAAAGAGGTCATTGTCTCCCTCTACTCTTCCCTCATTAGGCCAATCATCAAGTACAATCCCCCATTTGGTATGTACCTCACTACACACCTGCAACAACTGAAGAGGCTGCAAAAGTACCTCACAAAGAGGATCCTAGGCCTTAAACACTTGTCCTACATGGACAGACAAAAAACTCCAACTGTTCTCTGTTTCATATCGCCTACTTAGAGGCTATCTCTGTTTGACTTACAAAGCCATGTCTGATCCAGCCCTGTTAGAAATGCTACATATGAAGAAATCCCAATCTCTCCGCACCACACGGTCCAGAGACCTCAACCTCATTGCCACAATCAACAGAATGTGCTGGAGGGACAGGTTCATAACCCAGAGACTGCCTATGCTATGGAATAAACTTCCCGTACATGTCAAAAAGAGCACCTCACTGTCCCTCTTCAAGAGAAATCTTGATGAGTGGATGGGAAATAGAAAATTCTCCCTGGGGATCACTTCAGGGGTTCTACCTGACAGAGGCACTGGGAACTAAGGTCGGGTGGCACCATGCCAGGGTAATCCTATGATCTAGGCTTGTAAAGGCTCCAGGGTCATTAGCCTATTACACACTTATTAATCTATGAACCTATATGTACTGCATTCAGTAGTCAACAATAACAAGTATAATAATGCAGTTTCATTGAGTACATAGCATAATACAATTCGTACTTCTATTCACAAACACTAATTAACAAACATTGTATTGAGACATGCCATAAAGAATCGTGATGATTAATACTGGTTGTTGTACTTTAGTACATATAACAAAGAGAGTTATTACAGCAATTAAGCCCATCTGAGTGTTAATACACAATAGTGATATCACAGTAATTTGGGTGTGCCAATTTGAAGTAGGTGTAGAACTTAAAGACGTACAGTGCATTGAGGTATTGGAAGGGGATAAGCAGGTTAAGTGAATGACTGCTTTAAAGGTAGATATATCAAAGCTGGTGGAGAGTACTGGAAAGATGTATCCCAGATGAGGAGTACAGACAAAGTCAAGAGCCATAGAGGAACTCTTTTAGTAATGTTTTGAAAAGATGAAGGTATGTGATACACCTGAGTGATATAGGAATGCTATTACAAGTGGTAGCTACACTATTGAAATCGAGAATGACCCCAGCAGCTGTTTGTAGTTTGCAAATGGTAATCTGTTGCTCATTTATTGGACCAAAGGGGGTGGTTTGGAAGATAGTAATGGTATAATTGCTGGGCAGTCAGGTGGGATTGGATTATTTTATGAGGTAAGGTGAGTGGAGTATAACACAGGTGGTAAGGAAGCTGGAGCCTGTTTAGTGCTAAACAGTGTAGGGTCTGCTAAGGTTTGTTGCAAGCAAATCTGTTGATTTTGTTATAGCACTCTTCCACTACAGAACTAAGTATTACTTTTACATTTTTCATGACAAGGAATCCATATAGGACAGAGGGCAAGAGTTAAGTGGTACCTACAATAACCTTGGCTGAGTCTGTAAGGAATTTTTTGACTCTGTAGGGAGCCTAGCTCTGGATGGGTTTTTCTTGATGCTGTTGCTGATATGCAAATAAAATTAATATTCTCATCAGTCATCATGCCAAGTTGTTTTCTGTGGGGAGATTTCAGTGTTGTTACTATTTAAGGAAGAAATGTGACAGTTGCTTTTCCATTGACATGGGATTCTGGAAAACAAGTCAGTTTGGAATGTAGTATCAGGTGATTATCCTGTAGCCAACTTCAATCAGAGTTAAAGGCATTGTGCTTAATTCTCTAAAGATGTATTAAGTTGTCGGAAATGTACCATGTTATTTTTACCTAAATTCAGAAGTTAGCACTTATTTACTGCCATTTCCCATATGTCATTTTTGTCAGTGTCATTGACAACAGCTTTCTACTGTCAGTTGATTTACATTTATCTCCATTTCCCATCAGCTGCCCATAGTATGAGACAAACCTTTTCATGAGTCTTTCCATCAAAAAGTGAACTAGCTATTGCAGCTGATCAGAAATCAGCTGTTAGAGTAATAACTGGGAAAACTGACCTACCCACATGATGACGATGCAATCCTGCAGTTGGTATCTTTAAATAGCAGAGGGGTACAGGAAGGCTTTAGCCCCTACAAACAGATGTCTGTGTAATATTTGGGATTTCCAATGACTGTGATTATACATTAATGACCAGTCAGTAGTTTCTTGAACCACTGAATGTTTCATGACAGATTATAGTGCTGTTGACAGAACAAATGCTTCCATATGTTGAGAAAACACACCTATGCTGTGTCAGTAGTGACTACTCCCAGTAATGTGTCAGTAGGTTTACCTAGACAATATCTGGGGAAAAGGACCACTTCTGAGTATTTAATTCTGAACATCTAAGTACTGTTAAGTATAAATGGATATCAACCAAAATGAATGTTTCAAATGATCCAGCATTGTTGATTCATTACACTTGCTGTTAAGGTTGAGCCTTCATATGTATGTAGTTAGACTACACAGACTCCAGTCACAATATGATTGATAGTACAGCCGTGAATTCATTTATTAGGACTGTAATAGTTGGATGTACTTCGTGTTTCACTGTTGCAGTCATCACATTTGGGTTATCCATGCCAGGGTAGCCCTCGGCCGGCCTGAATACCAGAGACTTAGTATTTGTGCGTCAGTTACTGTCGCTTGAGGACTGATGTCAGGTCGTCAGTAGTATAAAGTAAGGCAGCTGATGCCATTACATCAGTCTTTCTTGCCATGGAGCCCAAAGCAGAACCAGTTTGCACCGGTCAGCCGCTACCTGAGATTTCGTCTACTGAATTGAAGTTGAAGTCTTCTAAAGCTAAGTACCCCATTGGGGATTCTTTTTTCTTGCACTAACCAATGTCAAAAAAAGTTAATAATTGTTTCACCTGTGGAAAGCAGATACTACACTGAGACTTCCACTCTTGCTGCGTCACTTGTTTAGGCCCAGACCATGACGTCCCCCGTTGTCGCTTCTGTGCTTTGTTCAGTGCCAGAACTATCCATTGCTGGGCCCTTATTGTAGCCAGATCTTTGCGCTTACAGTCTTCGAATTCCGATGTGGCTTTGGTAAGCCATCCGACAGCAGATCTTCTGAAAAAACGTAAAGATAAAGACAGAGACAGACCGCACAAGTCCAAACCTACCAACGATGCTTCCGTTAAGATAGTCAGTTTTCTGGTACTCAGTGAGGCGCTTTCGCAGACCCTGATGCCCACTTCTGTTGATTTGCAGGCTGCTACCAAGACCCTTTCAGAGTCTGGTATGCCACAAAACTCTTCTTTGACTAAGGATCCTGTGGTCGTCTGTACCTTGGATGAGTCCGGAGCTGCTGAGCAGATACTGGCTTCTGAGGAAATCCTTCGCACTGCCAAATCTTGGCACAAACCGACGTCTTCTTTCGCGACTACCATTCTTTCAAAAACGACCGAGTTTCTTAGACCCAGGGTATGAACCACACCCAAGAAATCGACGACCCACTCTCAGGCATCTGATACCTTGCATCAGTCTCAAATGCTTAAAATGATGGAAGACCTTATCATGCTGATCAGGGGAAGCCAAGCTACCCCCTCCAAAAGAAAAAGAGATATGTCCTCTGTAGTTTTGTCTAAACAAGAGTCAGATGAATCTGATCCATCTGAATATGAAGATATGCAACCCCTCAACACTCATGAGGATTCTGATGCAGAGGATTCCATTCCTTCAGCCTCTCCCCCAGAGGATTTTTCCTTTGGGGAAAACATGCATACTTTAAGGGAGCATTTCCAATGGGAGAGTCAGGACTACCCTCAGTCTAAAAAGAGACTCGGAATTCCTAGAGCTTCCACAACACAGACCCTTGGCCATCCCCCCAATGTTGTGGAGGATGTTTTCCTCCAATCCAGCTTGACTCCTGATGCCCTTCCTCCACCTCCCAGAAAACCAGACAGGTACTACAGAGTCCCTGACTCACACAAATATATTTTTAAAAATCCTACAGCTGCCCCTGAGGTTATTTCTCAACGGCCAAAAGGGATTAAAGCAACCTCTGCTAAGAATCCCACCTCCCAGACAGGGATTCCCGAGCATTGGACAGATGGGGTAAAAAAGTATACACCTCAGCTACTCTTGCTATCAGGGCACTAAATTGTCAGTTCCATATGCTGAAATTTCAGCAACATACCTTGGGACTCCTTAAACAAAAAATGTCTTCCTTTCCTGTTTGGGCAGAATCTAAAGATTTACAAGAGTTAATGCATTCTGCAAGTCAAGTAACTGAACACACTTTGCACTGTGGTTTTGACACCCTAGAAGCTTCTTGCAGGGCAGCAGTCAGTGGATCTGTCATTAGAAGGCATGAATGGCTTAAGGAATAGCCTCTGCCAGACCATGTCAAATCTAAATTGTTGAATGCCCCCTTGTACAAAGATAATTTATTTGGCACTAAGATAGAAGAGGTCTTAAAAAAGATGGAAGAAAAAGGAAAATCTATGCAAACAGTTAAGGATTTCTTGCAGGTCCAGCCCCCTAGGTTCAGCAGGCATTGTCCCTCCAAACACTGGTCCTTTCCTGCTGCCAGTAAACTGGCCCAGCCTAGGCCCCATGGAAACAGACTCCCCAGACAGCAGCCACAGGGAATGCAGAGATCTAAGCAGTGGGCTACCTTCACTTCAAAACCAGGGATTTCTAAGCCACCCCCTTATAATAAGAACTCACAATGACTTGCCTCCTCCACCCCCTCCCTCTGCCCACCTTCACTTACCCCTAGGAGGCAAATTCTCATTTCATTCAAGCACTTGAGCCACCATTGTCAAGGACCACTGGGTTCTGAACATTGTGTCTCAGGGATGCAAATTTCCCTTCCAACCCCAAAAGGGTTCCCAGATCTACCTCCAAATCAGTGGGCAGAGACTCAAAAGCAAATCCTTTCCCTGCTCTCTATGAGGGCAGTAGAGCACATTCCTGCAGAACAGATAGGCCAAGGTTTCTACTCCAGACTATTTCTGGTACCCAGAAAAGAGGGCACCTGGCACCCCATCCTCAATCTATCCATTCTAAAAACCTTCCTGGTGATCCCAGAATTCAAAATGCTCACCCTCCAGCAGCTGCTACCCATGCTGTCCAAGGACGCTTGGCAAGCCACCCTAGATCTAAATGAGGCCTACCTCCACATTCCTATCAGGGAATCATGCAGGAAATATCTTCGCTTCAGGGCAGGATCTCAACACTTTCAGTTCTCTCTGCTTCCCTTTGGCTTATCTACTGAGTTTTCACAAAATGTCTGGCTCCGACTATTGCCTTTTGCAGACAAAGAAATATTCAGATTTACCCATACTTAGACGACTGCCTTATTCAGGCAGACAGCCAGGAAAAGCTGCTCAAGCACCTGGCTTTTGTAAAGATCCTCCTAACTACTCTAGGGTATACAATCAATGAAAAGAAATCAAAGCAGGTGCCTACCCAAAGGATAATCTTCCTGGGAGCAAGTCTGGACACAGCATCCCAGATGGCATACCTTACACTAGAGAAACAAATTTTCCTGATAACCTACTTCTCTCAACTAGCCACCAGGCCCCAGCTAACTGCAAGGAAGATCCTGCAAGCTCTAGGGTTCATGGCATCTTGCATACTACTCATTCCATATGCCAGACTGCATATGAGGAAACTTCAATGTACCTAAAGAGCCTTTGGTGTCAACTCTCTCAAGACCTGGAAACTATTCTGCCTATAATTCCTTGCCTCAGAAAAGATTTTCTTTGGTGGGCAACAGCATGCTCTCTCAACAAGGGACTGCCTTTCTCCTCACCCCTGCTGCCCAGACCCTCACCACAGACACATCAGACTATGCTTGGGGTCCACAGCTGGACGGCAGGTCAATACATGGCCAATGGAGCCCACAGCAAATCCCTCTGCACATCAGTCAAAAAGAGATGATGGCTGTGCAACACACCTTGATAGCTTCCAAGCCCCTTTTCTCTCCAGGGGCTCTCCTGATCAAAACAGAGAACACTACTGTGATGTGGTACATCAGCAACCAGGGAGGGACTCACTCCTACCCTTTATGCGGGTTGGCCATGACCTTTGGCACACAGCCTCTGCCATGCAACTACACCTGTTAGCACAATTCCTACCAGGCTGTCTCAACTCTCTGGCAGACCAATTAAGCAGAAATCTTCTGGACCCACATGAGTGGCAACTCAACAGAAGTACCTTCACCCTAATAACTCAGAAATGGGGAACCCCAAAGGTTGGCCTCTTTGCCTCCCACACCAACCATCAGCTCAGCAAATTCTGTACCAGGGAGCATCACTGAATGGCTTGGAAAGTGGATGCCCTGTCCTTCCCCTGGGTCAATCTGCCGGTTTATGCCTTTCCTCCCCTACCTCTCATCCCCAGGGTACTGCTCAAAATAAGGAAGGAAAATCCAAGGACCATTCTTATAGCTCCAGACTGGCCCCGGCAACACTGGTACCCCTTGCTGCGTAGCCTGCCCCTGCTGCCTCCATGGTGTCTTCCTCAGATTCCAAACCTCCTGACCCAGAGGGAAGGGGAATTCATGCATCCCCAACTGCAGACAATTTGGCTGCTTGGCTTATTCCCTAACCCCGAACCAATCTGCCAACCTCAGTTAACAGGTTCTGGATGTTATCCGTGAGGACAGATGCCAACGCCCCAGAAAGTCTTATGCTGATAAATGGAAAAGGTTCTGCACCTGGATCCAGGCTAAGGGGGCCAATATGACACAGCCCTCCCTCCCTCTCATCTTGGAATACTTAGCTGACCTGCTACACAGTGGCCTCTCTTTCTCCTCTATAAAAATTCATGCCTCTGCTATTTCTGCTCATTTTCACACTGAGCAGCCCTTTTTCTCACACCCTTTGGTCAAACAGTTCCTAAGAGGGGTTAGCAACTTGAGGCCACCTAGAAGGGCACCAAGACCAGCTTGGGACCATAACTTTGTATTGGAAAAGCTCATCCTGCCCCCTTTCGAACCAGCTCCCTCTGCAGAGCTAAAATTTCTCTCCTGGAAGACACCATTCCTTCTGGCCATCACTTCAGCCAGAAGAGTCTCTGAGCTACAAGCACTCATGGCTGTGGAACCTTTCATCATCTTTCATGCAGACATGGTATCCCTCAGATCTAACCCATCCTTCATGACCAAGGTGGCCTCCAGTGTGGCTCTCAACCAATCTATTCATTTGCCCACTTTTTTCCTAATTCCCAGAACAAGGGGGGAAGGATTCTTCTCTCTCTAGATGTGCACAGACAGCTCAGATTCTATATAGACAGGACTAAATCCTTCAGAAAGTCTTATCAATTGCTGGTTAGCTTTGCTACAGGGGAAGAAGGCAAAGCCATCTCCAAGCAAACCATTTCCAAATGGATAGCACACTGCATCCATTTCTGCTACAAACAGCATGGAAAGCCTCCCCCAAGGGGGTCGGGACACACTCTACCAGAGCAGCCTTCACCTCTGCAGCTTTCCTCAGAGGAGACCCCACCAGGAACATCCTGGAGGCAGCCACCTGGACATCTGTTCACACTTTTACCAAGCATTACCACCTGCCTCTCTTCTCCACATCCAGGGCAGGGTTTGCCTCTGCAGTCTTGCAGGGCATCCTAGCCAGCCTCTAGTTTCCTTGACTTCCTCCACCCATTTCCTCAGCTTTGGGAATCAACCCAAATGTGATGACTGCAACAGTGAGACATGAAGAACATAGTACAGTTGTGTACACTTACCATAAATGTAGATGTTTGAGTGTATTCACTGTTGCAGTCCTGGTTCCCCCACCACCCCCTTTCTTCTCTTTCTCCATTTATTACCATTCTTCCTTATTGTTCTCCTTTCCTTACAAGGGACATATTGGTATTTATTTTCCACTGGTGGGGTTCTTCCACCAGAGCCTGACCTCCTACTTGGGGGCTCCTGACAGGTTAGGGCAAGAAAAACTGATGTAATGGCTTCGACTGCCTTATTTTATACTACTGACGACCTGAAGTCAGTCCTCAAGTGACAGCAACAGATGCACAAGTACTAAGTCTTTGGTATTCGGGACGGCCGGGGGCTACACTGGCAGGGATAACCCAAATGTGATGACTGCAACAGTGAATACACTCTAACATCTACATTTATGGTAAGTGTACACAATTGTACTTTTTCCCTCTAACATCACGGAAGTCCTTTTCTTGTTTTAAGCACAGTAGCAGAGAAGTGATGATGGCCACTTCTGTATTAAATTATAATGTATGATGCAAGCAATCATACATTTATATAAATGAAAACAAACCACGCAGACATATTTGTGGTAGCAAACATTACACATTGGTTATAATATATCCTGCCATTGCCAGTCCATTAAAATTCAAATCCTAACTTCTTTTGAACCTCAATCCTCCTTCCAGTTTTTATTCTGCATGTATTTTTTCCACAGTTTCCAGTTTATCAATGTTATTTGCTGCTACTCTTTTCTAATGATCCTATTTCCACTTCTTTTAACTGTGTAACTACATGAAGTACTTGTAGTACAGTTGGTTTAGATATGATTTCCAATTCCTAGCCTAGGTGTGAGTGCGTGTGTGTGTATGCCTTCTATGGAAGGTTGGGCGTCGGGCCTGCAACTCGACACCATAAAACTCCACTGCCAATCATGAGCAGACAGGTGATCCGCTATGGCGACCCCTAACCAGGAAAAGCCGAAAGAAGAAGAAGCAATTGCTATTTTGGTAGCCAATATAGTTAGACTCAGCAAGGCTGCATTTCTGATTCTGTATCATAGCTACAAACAGTCATTCCCTTAGGTATACCCAGTTGCGCACCCAGTAGTTGTGATACTGTACTTTGCAGGGAAAGCTTTTAACTCTGCTGACTCATTACCCTCCCAGAAAATGTGTTCCCAATCACAAATTTCTTCCCCATCACACTTCCAACATTTGTTATCTGAAGAGACATTCTTTGACTCCACTTGGGATGTACAAATGTCTGCTTAATACTTCCAAGCAAACATCCCAAGTCTTCCACACTTTGTTGCATCCTTGGGAGTCATACATATATCCCCATTATCTCTTTGTGAATTGTATATGCAGTCTCTCTTACCGATCCTTTACAACCTGCAGTGACTGATTCTTATAATTATCATGCAATATTTTCTATGCTTCACTACTTATATTTTGAGCAGCTTCTGTTCTAGAGACTACTACAACTTGTACCACTGCTGGTCTTTCATGTAGGATCCCCCTGTTTCTTTCTGTCTGCCTACACTCTCTTTCTTCATTTGCTTAGATCAAAAAGTACCTCTGTATTTTTTCAACTGGGTACAGCAATTACCATATATTAATTTTCAGTGAAATGAAGGACAGGTAAGAGAATGGTAACATACACTGTAAGCTGTCACATACTGACATATTTGTAGTATTGCTGAACATGGTCTAGATTGTCTAGAACACAGTTCTTCTGTACCTGATCTGTTAATAACCTTGCAGTTGTTATCAGTATGCCTCTACTTTGTGCAGGGTGAGGTTATGTATGGGAATGTGGTATACTGGTTATGTATGTTTGTATAGTTACAACATTAGAAGTGACATTGCCACTACTTTGTGCAGGGTGAGGTTATGTATGGGAATGTGGTATACTGGTTATGTATGTTTGTATAGTTACAACATTAGAAGTGACATTGCCACTACTTTGTGCAGGGTGAGGTTATGTATGGGAATGTGGTATACTGGTTATGTATGTTTGTATAGTTACAACATTAGAAGTGACATTGCCACTACTTTGTGCAGGCTGAGGTTATGTATGGGAATGTGGTATAATGGTTATTTATGTTTGTATAGTTACAACATTAGAAGTGACATTGCCACTACTTTGTGCAGGGTGAGGTTATGTATGGGAATGTGGTATACTGGTTATGTATGCTTGTATAGTTACAACATTAGAAGTGACATTGCCACTACTTTGTGCAGGCTGAGGTTATGTATGGGAATGTGGTATAATGGTTATTTATGTTTGTATAGTTACAACATTAGAAGTGACATTGCCACTACTTTGTGCAGGGTGAGGTTATGTATGGGAATGTGGTATACTGGTTATGTATGCTTGTATAGTTACAACATTAGAAGTGACATTGCCACTACTTTGTGCAGGGTGAGGTTATGTATGGGAATGTGGTATACTGGTTATGTATGTTTGTATAGTTACAACATTAGAAGTGACATTGCCACTACTTTGTGCAGGGTGAGGTTATGTATGGGAATGTGGTATACTGGTTATGTATGTTTGTATAGTTACAACATTAGAAGTGGCATTACCACTAGTTTGTGCAGGGTGAGGTTATGTATGGGAATGTGGTATACTGGTTATGTATGTTTGTATAGTTACAACATTAGAAGTAACATTGCCACTACTTTTTGCAGGGTGAGGTTACGTATGGGAATGTGGTATACTGGTTATGTATGTTTGTATAGTTACAACGTTAGAAGTGACATTGCCACTACTTTGTGCAGGGTGAGGTTATGTATGAGAATGTGGTATACTGGTTATGTATGCTTGTATAGTTACAACATTAGAAGTGTCATTGCCACTACTTTGTGCAGGGTGAGGTTATGTATGGGAATGTGGTATACTGGTTATGTATGTTTGTATAGTTACAACATTAGAAGTGTCATTGCCACTACTTTGTGCAGGGTGAGGTTATGTATGGGAATGTGGTATACTGGTTATGTATGTTTGTATAGTTACAACATTAGAAGTGGCATTGCCACTGCTTTGTGCAGGGTGAGGTTATGTATGGGAATATGGTATACTGGTTATGTATGTTTGTATAGTTACAACATTAGAAGTGACATTGCGACAAGTTTGTGCAGGGTGAGGTTATGTAAGGGAATGTGGTATACTGGTTATGTATGTTTGTATAGTTACAACATTAGAAGTGACATTGCCTGTACTTGGTGCAGGGTGAAATTATATATGGGAATGTGGTATACTGGCTATGTATATTTGTATAGTTACAACATTAGAAGTGACATTGCCACTACCATGTGCAGGGTGGGGTTATGTATGGGAATGTGGTATACTGGTTATGTATGCTTGTATAGTTACAACATTAGAAGTGACATTGCCACTACTTTGTGCAGGGTGAGGTTATGTATGGGAATGTGGTATACCGGTTATGTATGTTTGTATAGTTACAGCATTAGAAGTGACATTGCCATTACTTTGTGCAGGGTGAGGTTATATATGGGAATGTGGTATACTGGTTTTGTATGTTTGTATAGTTACAACATTAGAAGTGACATTGCCATTACTTTGTGCAGGGTGAGGTTATATATGGGAATGTGGTATACTGGTTTTGTATGTTTGTATAGTTACAACATTAGAAGTGACATTGCCACTACTTTGTGCAGGTTGAGGTTATGTATGGGAATGTGGTATACTGGTTATGTATGTTTGTATAGTTACAACATTAGAAGTGACATTGCCACTAGTTTGTGCAGGATGAGGTTATGTATGGGAATGTGGTATACTGGTTATGTATATTTGTATAGTTACAACATTAGAAGTAACATTGCCACTACTTTGTGCAGGGTGAGGTTATGTATGGGAATGTGGTATACTGGTTATGTATGTTTGTATAGTTACAACGTTAGAAGTGACATTGCCACTACTTTGTGCAGGGTGAGGTTATGTATGCGAATGTGGTATACTGTTATGTATGTTTGTATAGTTACAACATTAGAAGTGACATTGCACAAATAATGATGGAGAATCATTATTGTAAGGATGTATGTAAGTATTATGTATGTGTTTCTATCCTTTTGGCATTATTGGAAACAACAGTACTACAACTTCAAATGATGACTAATTTAAGTCTTAATTTTGTGATGCACTTCAGATGCCAGTATAATGCTCTGTGACTTCCACCGTGAAAAGGCTTGGACAGAATGGGTAGCTAAGAAAGATCATGGAGTTCACAATTTTCGAAAAAACATTTTAGGAATGCTTCGTAGCATAGCACATCCTGCAACAGCAGATCATCTTCATACAGCTCTTACTACACTGAAGAAGAGCCACTGCTAGAAAATAGAAGGATTTCGGCAATGGTTTTCAACAAAGTGGTTACCTGCAATTAAGGTAAAGTACTTTATTTGGTTCCTTAAATAATTACTGCATTACATGCAGGTGTAATGAAAAAGAATTACACAAAACATCCTTTGTATTCCACAGTAAACTTTAGGTGTCATACATTTACCTCACAAGAGGCCATGTACCATGTCTGTATGTTATGCCTGCACTTATTCTGTACTGATTATTTGTAGGTTTCCTGTATGTTATGTGCTGTGACATGTCTATTAAATGTTATGTGTAGAGAGCAATGTATGTAGGATTATTGACTGTGTGGGAAATCAAACATCATATGGTCAGCATCATATCACTGACTTTCCTTGAACTGGAAAAGTGCCAAAATAAAACAACTGTTCTTGCACCCCTCAATCTTCCTGCAATTTGTATATAACAATGAGGTCTGATAGTATTGGGGAAATGGGCCAGTGTCATGATACCCACAGTACCATGATGCCAGTATAACCACTTTTATTTTTTTGAAAGGGGATGGTATGGATTTGAACAGATGACATTTCACTTTTTAAAGAGTTGATAATTTTATGTAAGCTTGTACAGAGTCCAGATGGTGTTTACCAACTTACTTTATTAGCTGAATTGGTAGTTGGGTTCCAAAAATGTCTCTTTTCAACAGTGACATAAGGTGCAAGGTAGACATTACAATTGTTGTGTGGAGTTTCACTGCTGCTACTATTAGGGATTTATACTAAAGAAGTGTTCAAGTACTAGCAATTACTATCATAAACATTTCTTTTTAATGGGGTATGATAGTAATGTAGCAATATTTGAAATGTTTTATGTATCATCACTTTTCTACAGTTTTGTTTGCTGATGTCAAGTTCTGTTGCTGAACAGAAGGTTAATTGTGTGGCTTTCACATGAAAAGTTCAATACTTTGATTTACACAGACCCTTCAGTTGTAAAGGTGTCACACTTTGGCTCTGAATAGTCTCTCTTTCTGAATTGCTTCTTTACTTTGTACTGTTTATTGATTTCTGTAGAGTAGTCGTGCTTCTTGTTTCTGCTTAACTGATGTCACTGTGGATGTTCAACCTTGCGTCACATTTGCTGCAGCTCTACAGTTTACATTGTACTACGGATGTTATCAACCAGGCAACTGTCAAAGGTGAACTGCAGATCTGATGTCATTTTCATTCATTCCTCAGTAGTTGGGCTTGGATCCGATCCTCTGATACAACTCGACCACTTATTCCAGATCACAGAATATTTGAACTCTACAGCTCTTCCCTTTACCCATAATTCCCCACCAACCTAACATACCTTCAGTGTTGTATGATGCCATTGCAGTCAGACATGGACTGCAAGCTCTTGAGTTTTGGGTGTAACTTGCAAATAGTTCTCATTGTTTAGTAAGTTTAACTTTGTCTTTAAAAGGAGAATACTTTCCATTTCTCTTACGTACCACTATTTCTTCCCTTAGCCCTTTATATATTTCTCTCGTACTGTCTGGGTACTGATAATACCATTGCTGGTAGTTCTTTCCCTGTACTTCTATTACTTTTATAGTACTTCTTTTACCAACTATGATAATTCTTTCTTTTCCTTCCTTCCTTTCTTTTACTTCATATTTAAAAAATGTTTTCTGTTTCTTCCTTTCATTTGGCTGATCTTACCTGTTCAGTTTGTCAGATAAGCCGTCCGGCATTAAAAATGTGTGGTATGTGGCCATAAAATCCCTAATTCAGATGCCCACACACTGTGTGCATACAGTCTAGGCAGTAAACACCTAAGCATTGACTGTGAGCTATGCAAGGGGTTCAACTCTTCTGCTGTTATATGCAGGAAGAACAAGTTGATTCTTAGGGACTTGCGACTTTATAAACATTCCTGTACGGCTGCTTGATCTGAAACCTGTAGACACAAGATAAGAAGGTTGACTCTGTGATTAAAGATTCTCATAAGAGATCATCAGATAGTTCTTCTGCTCCGACTTCAACTTCAGCTCCATCTTCTGCTCTTCCGGCTAAACTAGCTAGAAAATCTGATCAGATTATGTTGTACTTGAAGTTAAGATTGAAAGGTCCCAGGATCCATTTAGCATATTTTTTTTTCTCAGAGCTGAATAATATCAGTGCTTCCTTCACCTTTTCTGGCACAGTCGACCAGATGTTAATTGAGGCCTTCTTCTGCTGCTTCCACTCTTCATTCTTCCAGGACAGTATCCGATGCAACAACGGACATGGGCAGCAGTATGAGACCTTGAAATATTCTTATCTTGATGGTTATAGGAACTGCACTCTGAGTGAGTTGCTGACTATACTTCATTCTACTTTTTTCCCTAACGAATATAAAAAGTTAATTATTAGCAGGATGACATGATATCAATGAAAACATTCTAAATTTTTTTCTCCTCAGGCCCAAACTTTACACTTATTTATTTAGTGTGTTATTTATGTTAATTTTACTTAATTACAGGAGTGGCTCGTGCTATATGCCTGCAGGACTGCAGCCCCCCCCCCCAGCTGTAAAAAGAAGAAAAAAACAAAAAGAAATTGCGAGTCCCAGACCTGTAGAAGAAATAAAACGCGAGTCCCGGAACTCCGGGTATGTATGATTGGTGTTCCTGGAACTCAACAGAACTCTAGACTGCTGTGTTGGCAGTCTGAATAGGGGGGAAGGCATGTCTGCCCTGCAGATGCCCAGAAGACTATGCAGTGATGACCGCATAGAACAAAAGAACTCCAGACTGCATTGTCTGCAGGCTGGAGCCTACTCTCATGGGGAAACCAGCCTGGAGGACAGTTGCGCCTACACTCTCATGGGGAAACCAGCCATTAGCTTGCACAGGACTCAGGAAACAGACTCCAGGAATACTGCAGAAGAGTGGAAGTCAGGTACTGCAGTGTGGTTGTGTGTAATGTCCCAGTTGCTATATACTGGTGGCTAGAGAGAACTCAGGATACATGGTGGTGGGCTTGAACCCTGTACCTTGGGTGCAGGTGGGAAGAGCCTGAATTCTCTACCCACCACCACTTGCAAAACATTTGCAGATTTTTGCCTCATATTTGTTCTGTTCTGTTCCTCATAAAATCTGTGGTTTCTGTATTTTTTTTCTTACACAGTCAGTAGTGCAGTGGTGCAGTGGTAGCATTGTTGCCTGACAGCTACAGGTTCTTTGGTTTGATTCTTGGCTGGGGTGCCTTCTGTGTGGAGTCTGCATGTTCTCCCTGTGTTTGTGTGCATTTGCTCTGGTGTCCTTCTATCTTACAAAGACATGTGTCTGGAGTGTTTCTCCCTCGGCCTCTGCTGAAAACACTAATGTGTGCTTTCTGCTTTACTTCTACAATGATTATTTGGATTTTATTTTTACATTTTGCAGCACATCAATGCACAAACACTAACAGACATCTGATAAAGCAATACTGTCTCAGGATGAAAATAGACTTGGCATTAAAACTTCTCTGCCCTTGAAACTCACATTCATTGAAACAGAATTGAAACCTGCACCACATCCAAAGAAAATGCATCTGGCCAGTGGTGGATAAAGATTACCTTTGAGCTGTTTTCAAATCATTGGCCCATTGCACACAAAACAAGAAACATACATGTGTTCTTTTCTTTGATACACCTTCCTGACTTTATTAAGTTATATTCCTTGTATAATATAGCATACTTGTTAGACAGAGACAGAGCACATTTTAAATTTATTGTTTGAATGAACAGTTTTTCCAGTAGGCTGTACTGTAGGCAATGAAAGAAAATGCATGAACCAATAATTACAAAACTACCCAATTCAGAACATTTCCATCATAAAACTCTACTTCCACACCCAAACTATAAACAGAATGACAGTAGTGTTAAGCCATAGGCATCTTGCACAGCTTCTCACACTTATTTTCAATTTCAGTTTTTTTTTGGGGGTGGCAAAAGGTTAAAAACCAGGGACACATTTTAAACATTGCTTGTATAATTTTGGAAAGTTGCTAGAATAAAATGTTGTGTTACCACCATGGCTGGCAAGTCTTGAACCCAGAACACTATACACTACAGTCAGTACAACATACCACTATGCTAAATCAGCAGTTTAAAAAAGTAGGTAGACTGAAACTTAATGGCTATCATTTAGTGAATTCAGTTCTCACTTCTCACCATAGCTCTCAACCTCTTAGCACAAAAAACCTGGACAAACAAAGCCAATAATGGGGGAATACAAATACAGTTCTCACTTCTCTCCATAGCGCTCACCTCTTAGTACAAAAGAAAATGTAGGCAAAGCTCAGAAATGGTGGTGGCTAGGGACTTTAGCCTCTTTTTACCCTGTAGCAAAGGTACAGGGTTTGAGCCTAAATACCTCTAGCCACCAGGTGTAAATAAAAGAAAAAATAATCTGAAAATACATAAAATACTTTTGCTGCGGTAGCATTGTCGCCTCACAGTAAGACATTGTCCTGTTTGATTCTCAGCTAAAGCGTCTTCTGTGTGGAGACATGCGTGAATGGGAGTACCTTCGTTGAATGTTGTGCGTCAGGGTTGGCAACGTGGTACGTAAAAATCTACTGCCAATCATTAGCGGACCGGAGTTCCGCTGTGGTGACCCCTAACCAGGAAAACCCAAAAGATACAACATGCAACAACTTTCAATAGCATGATTTTCAATATAACATGAGATCAATTCATTATTAAGTAGTACATCCTGGAACTTCTGTGGCTAATCAAAGAGCCAAAACTACAAAGTTTAAATAAGTGGGCAGGATCCTACAAAATATTAATAACTTTACAAAAGTTTAAAACAAAGTTAGTGCAGTCAAATGTATATTATCGGATTCATTAAAACGCTCACTGCTCTTGATAATTGCCTACTGCAGGTAGATCAATTACTGTAATGGTAAGAAAACACATTTCGAAGGCAGCTATTGCTGCATTGAGAAGGACCTCATAATCAGCTCATCACTAAGTCTCTGAACTGCACGTCACGCTAACACTAGCACTGTCAGATCTGTCAAGACTCTCAGCATTAGTATTCTACCTAGTGGCCCATGCATCATATGGCAAAAGCATCCTCACAAACTCACATTCTGACACACACACACGCACACACACACCTTTCCTTACCTAGTCCGTTCGCTACAGTTTAAAACATCCAAAACCCTTCTGTTCTCGGCAGCAACATAAACCAGCTTACAGCCAGTTTGCAAGCATTCTCGGCAGCAACGTAAACCAGCCAGCAAGCATTCTCGGCAAAGCAGTTTAACCCAGCAACAAGCAAATTAAAATGTAAACCAGCCCGTAATTCCTGCTCGCAAAGCAGTTTAACCCCAGCAACAAGCAATTTAAAATGTAAACCAGACTGTAATTCCCGCTTGCAGCCAGCCAGCCGGAAATGATGATGTGAGCTCAAGTCCGACTGGCTGGTAGTGCTGATGAAGCTGACGTCATCGTGCACGTGATGATGTCAGCTCGAACAGCGTGGAAAATTCAAAAATAAAGCAAAAAAAATCAGAAATGAAGGGGTGCCACTCGGGAATCGTGGCACCCCTTCATTTGAACCCCAAAACTCAGTAAAAACTAGTAATTCGGTATGGTTGGGAGGTACGAATTCATTTAAACCTGGTGACCTACATGCATCAAGTCTCAATTGCCACAATAATTCTGTTTTCTGTAAGATTAAAGATTTAGGGCCTACTCTTGTTATAGTTTGGACCTTGTTTTCCTGGTCCAATGTTTGTTTGATTACTTTGAACTTAAATGAATGGTTGGGGTACTCCACACAATGTTTTGCCAAGGCATTGTCTTGTTTGCATCTACTAATTGCATATATGTGGTCATAAATTCTATCCCGTAATCTTCTATCTGTTTTTCCCACATAGAAGGCTGGGCATGCCTGGCATTGTGCTATGTAAACCACTGATCTTGAATTACAGTTATGTTTGTTCTTAAGTATGTAATTTCTATCTCTAATCACAAATTTTTTACCAGTGTCTACATATCTAAAGTAATTGCACATTTCACACATCAACATACCTACAGTCCTATGTGTGCTGTTGTTCTGTCATTCTAAAATATTTTTTAGATTTTTACCCCTCCTATATGTAATCACTGGAAATTCTCCTACTTTTTGAACAGTTTCTCTATCTGTTGTGAATAAATGCCAGTTCTTTTTCTGGATGCCCATAACTTCCTTAGCTCTTAAATTGAATGTTAGAACAAAACTGATACTTTTGTTCTTTGCTGTGGCATTGGAACTAGGTATAGTTATAGGGGAATCATGTGGGGTGTTAGTGTCCTCAGTGTTTTCAGATGGTACTTGAGATGTAGTTAACTCTAAGTTTGTGACCACTGGCCATGCTCCTTTGTTTGGAGTTGGTTTGTATATTCTATTTTCACGCTTCCTTTGGACTTCAGTGGTGATATTTTGGATTAAGTCCATTGGGTAACCCCTGTGTGTAAACATATTACTCAGGTTATCACATTCTGCTTTAAAGTCATCCTGCGTGGTGATCATTCTCGCTGCCCATACTAATTGCCCCTTGATCACAGACTTTTTCTGGTGGAAAAGGTGCGAGCTAGTGTAGTGCAAGAGTGAGTTTGAATGTGTGCTTTTTCTATAAATCTTAGCTGTGTAGTATTGTCCTTGGATGTCTTTGTGTAGTTCAACATCCAGGTAGCTAATATTAATCTCCTGGTAATCACTCGTGAATTTTAAAAATACAGTTGTACCACTGAAGTACTCAACTATTTCTATTGCTACCTCCCATCCTCCTTTAATGATAAGGAAAATATCGTCCAGGAAGTGTATATAGAAAGAAATACTAGTTTTTAGATGAGCGTTGTCAAGTACAAACTTATGTTCCCAGTATGCCATGACTAAATTGGCAAAACTGCCTCCACATGGGGACCCCATAGCAAATATATGTCATTGTCAAATGCAAAAAAATTATACTCCAATACTATACTTAGTAGTTGTTCAATTAATCTTTGCTCTGTGTCACTTGCCCCTTTTGATCTTATAAATTCAATAACCCACTCTATACCCA
The DNA here is from genome assembly GCF_019279795.1 of Protopterus annectens. Lineage (NCBI taxonomy): Eukaryota > Metazoa > Chordata > Ceratodontiformes > Protopteridae > Protopterus > Protopterus annectens. Next base: position 1,231,796,461 of record NC_056727.1, on the reverse strand, counting down.
AATTGTGTGGAATAGATGTATATAAGTCACAGACATCTACTGTTAGGAAGTTACTGTCTGCATTAAACTCAAGTGAGTTGATTTGTTCAAGGAATTTCCACGAGTCTTTGCATATCTGTTTTTCCTTGCTGACATAAATCTTTAGTATAGAGTCTATGACTTTAGCACATGGGTATGTAATAGACTGGCGGGCATCTACGAGGGCTCTCATGGGGGGGGGTCACTGATATCTTTATGTATCTTTGGGACTCCAAATAAAGTTGGAAGTCTAGGTAGAGACAATAGTCAGATAATTGTTTGTATGTGCATCAGTTAATGAGTCAATAAACATATCATTGATAAACATTTTAATTCTATTGTAAGCTATGTTTATCTCGTTTAAGCTCACTTTTTGGTAGGCTTGTCCTTCAAAGAGTTTCAACATTTTGTCAGTATATTGCTTAATACCCATTATTACTAGACCACTCCCTTTATCCTGTTTCATGATACGAACTGGTAAGTTTCTAAACTGTGTTAACATCATCTTATCTTCTATAGAGACATTGGGCCGGATTCACGAAGGCTTGCACGGAGTCTAAGAGTAGTGTAAGACTCCATGCAGCCTTCGCGATCCAGGAACAGCCCAAAGTCCGTGTAAGAGTCAAGCTAAAACGGCTCTTACACGGAGTGGGCGTGGATAAGCTAATCACCTCACTTGCAGCCGAATAGCATGCAAATGAGGCTGATTAGCGATCCAGGAAGCCAAGAACAGCCCATGTAAGAGCCGTTTTAGCTGCAGAAATGTACTCAGTTGACAACTGAGTACGTTTCTGCAAACATGGCAATGGAGCCATGTCAGCTCCAAATAAAGGGTGCATATGTTATAGGCAGCATGCCAATGGCCAAATATGTGGCCATTGGCAAGGTAACCCCATGCAAATATATGAAAAATATAATTTTTTTTTTTCGGCAATTGCCGATGTGTAAACCCAGCGCAGCCCCGCGCAAACGGGCTGCGCTGCATAGAACATAAAAATGAAGGTTTTAAACCTACAAATGTAGGTTTTATGCAATACATGGAATGTCAATGGAGGGACCAGCAGAGGAAAACCAACATGGCCACCGTGTAGTGGTTGCTAAGGGGGGAAGCTGAGTCTAAGAGATGTAGCTAAGCATTAGTAGGCAATCTGATGCAAATGAGTGTAAGGATACTGAATTCCACTGTCACATAGCAAATGAGCACATTCTGAGTAGTGTAAGAGTTACATACGGGGGAGGAACAGAGTAGGAGATAGGTGACATCACAGGGGGGAATGGTAGAAAGGGATGGAGTTCATTGGAGGGTAGAGTTACATGACAGATGTCAGACAGATATCAAGGAAAGAGGTGTGCCACTAAGTAAGCATGAGAAAGTCAAGAAATGGAAGGTGTACACCGTTGCCTACACCAAAGTTTCTTGCTGGGCGTGTATCTTGCCGTGCGTGCGCCGCCGAGTAAAGCGGTGTCTTGGCGTGTAAGACAGTGTCTTGTGGCGTGTAAGGCAGACTGAGCATGTGGGAGCATGTTGGGAGATGTTTAACACCGTTTGCTGGCGTGCAGCGCTTTAATCGAATAAGCAGATCCAAAACTGTGTAAGTATGTGGCGTGTAAGCCACTGTGAGCGTGTTTCTGCTGGTTTGCACACGGCTCCACCCTGAGGAAACAGAAAGGAAAAAGGAAGCAACAGATGTACTAGGAAGTTAGCAGGGAATACTGCTGGAGCTAGCAGGTGAAAACAATTAGATGCAGGCAATTACACAGGCAGAATACTAGGCCAGCCCAGCACTTAAAACTCTGCAAACAGCAGTGCAGAATGTTTCTCTCAAGAGACACTGCAAGACAGGAGTTAAGTTATCAGAAGTGAAAACTGAAAAGCTGAACTCAGAGCAGAAATGTTAGGGGCTGCCATAGCTGTCATAATGAGACATAGGCGACTTGCTGAGGGTGGTGACAATGCAGATGGTGCCAGACAACCTGCAGTGAGGAGACGGAGAAGAGTGTACAGGCCCAGGGTCACCTACCACGGGTTACATGAGCTGGAGATAGTAGAGTGCTATAGAGTGGACAGAGACCTCCTGCAGCAAATAGTGGAGCTGTGCAGGCCACGCCTCACACACAGAACCAACAGAGGGGAACCCATCCCAGTGGAAACCAAGGTATGTGTTGGCCTAAGAATACTAGCAACAGGTACCTTCCAGAGACCAACTGGCGATATGATGGGATATCACAGGCATCAGCTTCCAGGGTACTGCACCAGTTCCTGGATGCCATGTCAGCACATGTCGGTGATCATGTATACTTCCCCAATGCCCGTGAGGTATTGGCCAGCAACATACGTCTCTTCCAGCAAATAGCGGAATACCCTGAGGTAGTGGGTGCAATAGACTGCACGCACATACGCATCAAAGCACCTGCCGGTGAGCGGGTAGGGCATACATCAACCGCAAGGGCTTCCCTCCATCAACTGCCAGGTCGTGTGTGATGCCCAGGGCATAATAATGAATGTGTGTGCTGGCTGTCCTGGGAGCTACCACGATTCCCACATCTGGCATTTGACGCAGCTGTACCAGACATTTGCCAATGGGGACATCCCGCACGGACACCTAGTGGGGGATGCAGGATATGCACTGGAGCCGTGGCTGATGACACCCATCAGAAACGCACACACACCTGAACAGGAACGCCATAATGAGGCACACGCACAAACACGTAATGTAATAGAGCATGTGTTTGGGCTGCTCAAGCCACGGTTCCGGTGTCTGGACACATCTGGTGGAGCCTTGCAGTACACACCAACTACATGTACCCAAATTGTCATGGTATGTGCTATGCTACATAATATGATCTTGCGAAAACAGCTGCAGCAGGACCAGCATAGGGCTGGGCCAAACAGCCCCCCACCATCGCCAAGGCCACCACAGGCACAGCGTGACTCGGAGGAGGAACAACCTGAGCCTGCCCCAGTAGGCAGAAGGAGGCGTGCCCAGTATGCCCTGGCCTTGGCAAAGAGGCAACACATAGCACATACATTGGCTCAGTAGGAACCTTGGGAATGATACCCCTCTCTGACTCACTCATATAGTAACAGGGATGCCTAACGTGACACAACCTGCTCACAAACATGTACAGGGAAGTGTAATATGTGCATCCGACAGAGGCAGCCCTGCAGCACCACCTGAGGCATGAATGCTATGTGTTAAGTAATGTAACACCAAGTACCATATGCACACCTGAGGACCCCGACTAACATCCTACCCTCAACAAGCAGCATGCCACAACATGACAACGAGATGATGAAGTGCAACAATTGCTGAAGTATTGCAGTTAGGCAAAGGGGACCCAATGTGTGCCAGTCTGGGATGACATGCTGAGCATGACATGATGCACCACCTGCTAGGACTGGCATGCACCTATCAGTGCAGGCCGTATGGATACTGGCAAAGGCTGTTGTCACGCACAGTGTGCCCCGAATAGGTAAGGCTCAAAACACAAACCTATCTCCATAGGTACCAGAAGGGATAAGAATAAGATAAGGGATAAGTTCAAACAGCAAGATACATGCAGTCTAAGCCCACCCAGTATGGAGAATGTTGATAACTGTGCTGTAACAGAAATCTGAGGCAAGGCTCACAACAGCACCCTAACACTACCAGGTTACACCTCATACTGTGCTGTACATCCTCAAAACTTGGAACAAGCTACAAGAGGAGGGTCGCTAGCAAGAATTGTCAAGGATAACCACAGCGCCATGTTGGTACCACAACAAAGAGCAGCATGGACTAGCCATGCTCAAGTAACAGTGGCTAAAACTGCCCCGCAGTGTATAGCCTGCTACAGACTACTGGCCCAACACCAGGAACTGCATCCGGCCCATGCTGGAATACATGAATATATCAAGTCCTCCAAACCACATTATATTGGGTGACTGCAAATACCCAGACACATAGACTGGGAGCATTATACCAGCTGCAACAGTGTAGGACAAAAGTTCATCGAATCCACAAACCAAAAGGCCCAGGAACAACGCACCACCCGACAAGAGGGGTAAGCATACTGGATGTGATAATCAGCAACATGGGTACGGGATGTCAAGATGAGAAGTGTATTGCTCACTGGTAAAACCAGACCATATAGTAATCACACTGGATATACAAATCCTGACCACAGTCCCTGGCCGGAAAACCACAGTGGAAAACATGTGCTAAGCAATATTTGCACACCTCCAAACTGATGTGGAATCCATTAAAGGTACCGTGCAGGTGCAAAATATGGGCCACACCTCAGAACCTGTAATACAGCCATTCCATGAACACTGCCAGGAATGCTTGGATTATGCAGTCTCAAATTAAAACAAGACACAGTGCCTAAATCTGGCATGGTGGACACCAGCCATAACCAAAACATGCAAGAGAATGAGGAAGCTACTACATGATAGAGCAAACATGAACAATGAAGTAATTACTGATCAGTAGTATGGCAATATAATCTGTCCACACATGCAATCCACTAAGGCCAGCCACAACAAGTGGAATCTGTGAATCCTGAGGCAATGTTACACCTGCCCCAAGTACACAGACAACCCGCAACTCCACCCAAGAAATACAAATATATGTGAGAGATGCAACCATCCATCCAAACCGGAGGCAGAGCTCCGCCAACTCAGTACACCCAAAACAAGTCAGTAGGAGAAGGTAACCACACACACCACAAACACATACCCACATAGACCTATCACAACTGCAAACCAAACACATAAACACAGAAATACATTCCGAGGCAGAAATCACAAACACAGCACACCAACAGAGGCCACTAAAGCAGACACCCAATGAAACAGCCTCCAAACATAGCACATGCAACACATAGCACACAAAGCTGGTGTGCCAAACAGTCACAGGCCAGAAGGAGAAACAACATGCCTGATACAGTTGTAATAGGTGACTCCATAGTCAGACACACTGCTGTCCCGCACACCAGACTGAACAAGGGAAAGGGTACGGTAAGCTGCCTGTAGGCTGCCACAATATGCCACATAGCAGAAATATGTAGGTCACTCCAAAGCAAATAGAAATATGATGCAGTCATAGTCCATGCTGGTGTGAATGACCTGAGATGTACTGCCCTAGACTACATGTAAAGAGACACAGATGAGCTATCCGATTATGTAGTCCAGGCCGGTATGACACCCACCGTTCACAGCAACCTACCCTTACCAAGAATAATGCCACAGTACAAACACGGAATGATCAGTCATAGCAAGTAGCACACTTACTGGTGTCATTCCAAGGATCCAATGTCTGTCTGCTTGGGATGTCATGCTTGACAAGCCATGCAGCTGCCCATGGGATGGCCTGCACCCCCTTTTGGTTTACCCCCCTTTTTCGGGGGCCCCCCCCCGGAAAAAAAATTGGGAAATTAAAAGGCCCCTTTTGGGGCCCCCC